>NC_047657.1:390310-495801 GCF_902201215.1 Prunus dulcis | reverse complement strand
TTCCTTACACACCAATGATTCCTATTATAATTGTAATTAATTTACTTTAATTCCTAATTTTCTATTATAAATAGAAATAGAAATTCTTATTTATAAAGCTCCGTTGTATTATAAATATGACCTCCTACAAAAAGAGGAATACACAAAATTCCTTCAAACAGATATTCTCTCATATTTCTCATATTTTAGCAAAATCAACTAATAAATAACCATGCATGGGAAAGTTATATTCTCTCATGTGGAGAACCAGTTCACAAATTAGTCTACATATATGACAAATTATTGCATCCACTAAATAGAGGCCGACATATATGATGATTATACGTATAATCAATGCGTGCCCCAAGACAGAAACACGTGAATTAATGCCTACAGGAACCAGCCGCTACGATCTTCTGGCTACATGCTTTCCACTATGACGGGGCACCAAGATACGAGGCAAGCCGCAATATGTCACTAAAGACTCCACCAGCTGTGACTTCGGCACCAGCACCAGGTCCACGAACTATTAGGGGCTGATCTTTGTACCTTGTTGTTGTGAAAGCAATGATATTATCTGCCCCAGATAATTGGGCAAAAGGATGATCATTCTTGTATGTTTGCAGCTTCACTGCCCCTTCCTGATTGACCATGTCGACCACCCCAACGTATCTCAAGACCTTCAGATATCACAAAGTCATCAGGAAGAAGAATAATCATTTAAACAAACCAATAACGAAAAGAAAAAAAAAACGCTTGTAAAACTAGAGCAGCTATATAATATTGGGTTGGCATATTCCTGCACAAAGAACTACAAAAATAAAAATATTCAAATTTTCCCATCCATTATTACCTAAAAAACAAATCCAGAGTACAGTTGCTATCAGAGTCAGAGAGATACATCCACAAACCCATCACAGCATGTCAGACAAAATGGAAGAAATAATGCTGGGTCAAAGGAAACCAAAATGATATTGTTCTAATATTTATAAAAATTAACAATTCTGAATTCTTTTCTTCCTTAATTTGCTCATTGTAGATGGGATACCTCCAAAAGAAGAAAGAAAAATAAAAAGAAATGGAAACATTTTAATAGCCAGCGGATGCCCAGTAGACTCTACACAACTACCTGGTCAATGTAGGAATCAATTGTGGCTACTTTCAGATAGGTCAAAATTGTGGGTATTAGACGGGAACCAAGATAAGAAATGCATTTCAGAGATACTTACTTGTCCAGCATCCTCAGCTATCTGTCTTTTCTTAGCCAAGTCATGATCGAATTGTGGAAGTTTTTGCATAAATTCCTCTGCCGATGCACTATCCTGAAAACAGATCATCCAAAACTCCACATCAAAGGTGAAATTTTGTACTTCGCGAGGTATATTAAAATATCATTTACCTTCAATGGTTCTGGCACAAGGCTTTCAACAGGGATGTCAGAGAGTTCCAGTTTAAGACCAGATTCCCTAGCAAGAATTATCACCTGCATTTGATGGGGTACCTTAGGAGCCAAATCTTACCACAAAAACAATGAAGCAAAAATCATGATAGCTCAGGTTGGAGTCTGGGAGTGGGGGCCAAAAGCAGTACAAAGACGTTGAAAATCTTTGTTAATAATACAAACTACAGCGTCTCATATTTGAATAACTTAAAGCCGATTAAACGGACAAAACATCATCTCATTAGAAGACTCCATAATTTACTGGACGAAAATTTAGCACATTGTACCTTTCTACAAACATCTGTTCCAGATAGATCATCCCTGGGATCCGGCTCAGTATAACCTGCATGCTTTGCTTCGGCCACCACTTCACTAAAAGTCCGTCTTCCTATAAAGTTGTTAAAGATATAACTCAAAGTTCCACTGCAACAGCAAATCAGAGGGAAGACTTGTGTTAAACGTAATATAAGTGTGCATTTGTAAACATCATGAATTTACATGCTTAAAAAGAGGAATTATACTTGTATTATTTTCAGCATTTACTGAGAGAAGACAAATCAAAAGTAGTCTGCCTACCTGAAGACGCCTTCAATACGCAATATTTTGTCCCCGGTTTCGAGGAGACCTTGTAATGTATTGATAATTGGCAGACCAGCTCCAACAGTAGCTTCGTAGAAGTAGTGTGTATATGATTGCCGTTGAAGAGCTCTTATCTTCAAATACTGTACATGGACAAAAATAATTTCATGACTGATGAAACCCCAAAAGTCAAAAACATATGTACGATATGAATAATATTATTGCCTTTGCATTAAATTTTTACTTGAGAGTAACTAACTTATGTTAGGTGAAAGTTAAACATAAATTATAGTTTCTTTCTTCCTGCAAGTCAGTTTATGGTAATGCTGCAGGGGCACTGAAGCAGATCAAACAAAATAGTTGCCTAATAGTAAGATATGGATATGAAAGTGCAAGTGTCAACTCAAAATAAAATCCTGAGGGAAACAAATATAACAACCAAGTTGAGTACAACTCCCACCCCCATTTTCTAATGAACAGTGTATTCAACAAGACAAACTTTGAGATCTTTCAAATCAAATTCAAGTAAGGCAAACTTTGTGATCTTTCAGAATAAAGAAAAGAGTCAAATTCACATTAGCATTACATCACTTGTTGCATAGAAATTTATGAAAAATTTATGCGTAATAAATGGCTGCTTTTGTTACCACTATGTTCAGACAATAAAGTACCATTAAATTCTCTCCTAGAAATATAAAACCATGTGTTAGGAATCAAAAGTCCTCATCCAAATCTTAAAAGGAAAGCACTCTTGACCAGGAATCACAAAGAAGAAAAAGGAAAAAGAACAAAACTGATAAAGAATTTGAAGATACGATGTAGCTTGAACAAAAACAAAATGGTGTGAACCAACAATAGACATGATCATAGCTTGATAACCCTGTAAATTGTTTAAAAGCAAGATATCCCAAATTCAGGGGTTTTGGATACACAACTATGATGAGAATCGCACAATCCCACTTAATTGGGTAGATGAATTAATTAAGGAAATGGGGGATGTTCTTGTTCTTTCGTTAATATGAACTACCGAAACACAGAATTGCAATTTGATAACATCAAGATAAAAACCCAAAAGAAGTCCACATGTTAAAGAGATATCACCTGATCAAGAGGTCCTGAATTCGCTTTTTTGTTGGGGGTGACTACATGAATTCCTTTCCGCAACCAGTCATAGTAATGGCTTGCGATACTAGAGTCAGCTGTGCAGTCAACCAAAACTTTATTCGGAATGAACTGATTACCATGTACATGCTGCACAAATTTGTCCATATCTGCCACTACTCCTTTCTCTTTTTGGAGTTCTCTCCATCTAGATAAGTCAATACCCCTACAACAATAAATATGAAAAAGGTAAATTCGTGGTCATGGAAATGAAACTACTGAATGACCATTATTTATGGAATAAAGTCTTTAATCAATTAGAAGGGAAAAGGTCGGTGATAGTATTCACATATGAAATCCAAAAAGAATAAGGAGAGCCAACTATTAAGCTTCAGCATAGATTGTAATAGGAATGTCAATAGAGGCAATTTCCACTACTTAGAAGAAGCACGTTGGTCAATTATCAATTCAAAAATATTTCATTAGCAGACATGTATAAGTTGGACCACCACCATTCCAAGGTGTAATTTAGATTATACTAAACATTTCATTTAATAATATTTCGTTAAAAATTTTAACTTACGCCTCACTCAAAAGCATTGTCCTTGATCCAGTTATTCCCATAACACGTAAATCAATATTAAACTCTTCCTTGAGGGTAGCTGCCTGCAAAGATTATAGAACTTCAATGTTAAGGATTCACCCAACAGAATAAAAGAAAATAAAAGCACCTGGTCTCTGTCAAAATTTGGTTACTAAGCAAGCAGCAATATAAAACTTTTTTAGTAAAGACAGAGTAAAGTTTGTGTGTGTGTGTGTGTGTGTGTGTGTGTGCCAGCAGGTACGTTTTGTGTTTGTGCACATGAGAGAGAGAGAGAGAGAGAGAGAGAGAGAGAGAGAGAGAAGGCAAATATAAAATCATTCCAAAATTAGATCCTTAATTAAAAGTTTAGAAAGAAAACCCAATTGGTTGGGCTTGTAAAACTAATGTTAAATTGTTGAATGGCTATAAATTGCACAGCACAGCATATACAAATGGCTGCAAATGGACAACATGCATGCATTGATTACATCCTTCTTTGCAACATTTCTGATGACGTAAACGGAAGAAGAATACACAATCCAACATCTTCCTTCTCACAAAACTAAATCAAACTAGAATAGGTACTCGTGCAAAATCCAGAAAAAGGCCTCCAACTAAGCACACAGAATGATAAAATTTGACCAAATTTAGGATTTTCTAGGTAAACATGTAATGAAGAATCATGCAATTTCATGGACAGATGAAAATTCAAGTGCTAAATTGCACAAAAGACTGATAATAACATAGGAAAAGCGAAAATAAAGTACCTGATCCCTTAACTGATCAAGTAATGTGGCACCAATCAGACCAGGTCCAATGATACCCATTGCTATTGTTGTTCTTGAAAGATAAAATCTAGAGTGGACAGCTCTCAGGGCCCTAATACAATCCTCTCGCTTTAATACTACAGTAATATTGTACTCGGAACAACCTTGAGCTATGGCACGCACATTAATGTTTGCCTGTATTGTAAAAACAATTTAGATCCCTCTGTATTGGAGATAATGGGTTAGGAGAAACATTTAGAATCAAAGACTACAGTTTAGAAGAGGATAGCCCACATCATAAACCAGTATACGAACAACTGTGAATTTTCATATTTAACCTAACTGATTAATAAAATTAATATAAATAATATATCCCTAACCTTTGCCAGTGCATTGAAAAGAGTTGCACTAACTCCTGGAGTACTCGCCATTTTTTGGCCAACTGTTGCCAAAATGCTACAGTTTGGAATGACTTGAACCTGAGAGGGAAGAAAAGTACCGAAAGAGGTGCCACAAATTATTATTTTCAAACAATTGAAAAAAAGGATGATATTTTAACATATATGAAATTGAAAATGTAAAAATGAAAATGCAGTGCGCTTTTTCATATTAACATTCATGTCACCATTTTGAACTGTTTCTTATAATTCTTTATACTAATAATGCGACCCAATCTAAAATATGCATATCACCACCTTGGTCCCACTCACTAAATGCTTGCCTCCAACTTACTTAAGTAAAATGCCAACCCAACAACACTTTCCTGCCCCTCTAGTCTCAATTACAAGGATGATGCATGGAAAGCTGATTCTGAGCAACAACTCTAATAATAAGTAATTGACGGTAAAACAAAGGGCTATGACCATCCAGCCTTTTCCACCATTGTGAAGAAAACCAATGAACCACAGTATTAAGTGATTATCAGTGAAATAAATAATAAACTAATTGCTGGTACACTGTCCTTGATCTGCATAAATTAAATATCAGGTAACCTGGTCAAGAAATTCAGTCAAATAAAAAGTAAGCACCTGAGAAAGACGCCCAGCATTCAAAGCCTCATGAAATCTGGACTGTAGTAACTCAAAAACAGCATTTACTTCCTTCTCAGGGACAGCAAAGCAAACTGAATGCTCACTACTAGCCTGCAGTGAACCATCACTAAGAACGTTAAGCATAAAAAATGTTCTACTGTTTCAACATATCATGAACCTGAATATAGAAGATGAGATAACCTGAGATATCATGATAACATTAGCCCCAACATCTTTTACGGCATTAAATATAGTACTGGCTGTACCAGGAACTCCAGCCATTCCAGTTCTGGGTGAACAAAAGGAGAATATTAAAAATTGTAGATCTTTAAAATCAAATGCAGCTGCAATCATTATAATGCACAGCTCACCCTTCAACATTTACAAGGGCCAAGTTGTCTATTGTTGCAAACCCCTTGACAAACGATTCCAAACCCTGGCCCTCTTCATCCTCAGTAGAGCGACAAATTTTTGTTCCAGGTGCAGCAAGGTTGAAAACGTTCCTTATTATAATGGGAATGTCGTATCGCATCACTGGGATGATGGTGCGTGGATGCAGAACATTTGCCCCAAAATAAGACTGCACATACACGTATATATTATGTTTAAATTTGTGAATATGCCAATCTCAGAAACTTAAGTAGTAAGTAATGAAGTTCACCATTTCCCAGGCCTCTTGATAAGACAATGTCTTCAGAATCACTGCCTCACTAACTGCATATGAACATTTCTTATTGTTGAATTAAATCCCACAGTAACATTTTAACATTCTTAAAAGGCATCAACCAATTATTCTCACAAAATAAAGCAAAAATATGTACGTGTGTATTCCTAAAGATAGTGGTTGTACCACAACTGACCAAGCAAGATACGACTGATCCAAGGCTACAGATAAGGACCAGAACGCCGAACTGGTGACCCTGACCAGGCCGACCCTCCATTAAGCACCCACCACTTTGGGTCCACCGGACCCATGTGCCGAAAAGAGGTCAGGGCTCACTGTACAGAATCAGTACACAGGAGGTACCACATGGCAGTCATCCACCACATGCTGATCAGCATGCTTGAGCAGGCTGAATGACCCTCAGCCCCAGACACCTCATTCTAGCCAAGACTAGGTGTCAAACAACATTTATCTCTTTGTGCCAATTAGACATTCTGTACAGACTCAATTAAACAAAGTGCCAAATGGTACCCCCAAAAGGAAAATCATTTGGTACCTTGGCATAACCACATGGGCAGCAGCCATGCTTCCTCCAGTTCACCAGTGGGAGGCCCCTTTCCGTCACCACCATGGACGTTGATGTTCAGGGACACGTGTCACCACCACATGCCGTCTCCCACATCAAAGTATTATAAGAGGTTCTCCTGACTTCTCTATAAATAGGGGCATCCGCCCCGCAAGAAAAGGTATGAATACCATCATACACACACTTAACTCTGACAAATTAAGCATCAGAGGTTTATATGATGTCACACAGGTACCTTTGTCCCTCACTGACTATTCTATCTTAACAGGTACCCATCTAAATTCGGTAGAAGAGCAACATAGGTCGCTCACAACTTCTATTGATCCATTTTGGACAAGCATATATTATTTAAAATGGCTGATATGTGACATGTTTGACCAAGTACAAGAGCTATACGAACCTTTTCTGGGGTCTGCACTATAAACTCCATCAACATCTGTCCAAATTGTGACTTGACCAGCCTTGAATAGAGCACCCATGATAGCTGCGGAGAAGTCACTTCCATCTCTCTTCAAAGTAGTAGGAATGTTTTGAGGTGTGCTAGCAATAAAACCAGTAGCTACAATTGCTTTTGATGGATTTTTGGAGTACCATTTCTCAAGTCTCTCTTCAGATTCCTTGAAATCAGGATCCACTTGATTAGAACTAGTAGGGTTCACAATAAGGACTTCCCTTGTATCCATCCAATTGCAATCTACCCCATTCTGAAGAAGGGAAAGAGAAAAAAAAGAATAAGAAAACATATTAATATAACAGACAACTAGGAAAAGCAACATTCAGCAAATGCTCTTGAAAAGTAAGCAAACCACCACCAGACCTTTCTAACAACACATGACAACATCTGAGCAGACCATAACTCTCCATGTCCTACAACAAAATCAGTGAAGGATTCTGTTGCATGACCAGCTGCCATAAGTAAGCATATTAGTCAATCTGATAAGATCCAACCATAAAGTTTAATCAAAATTTGCCAAAGACATCAAGAAAACTAACAAGTACATTCAAATTAAGTGTCATAATAATTTGACTAGACAAAGAACATAGTTTCTATAACAAATAAATTGAGGAGTTGGTTAAGTTGGAAAAAGGCAAGTGATTTAACACTAGGCGCTAATCGCATTACAAACTACTGAAGATTCAGATAAAAGAATTAGTCTTTCCCTGACAGAGAACACTGGCTGATATAGTTTGTAATATAAACACATACACAACAGTAAATATAAACCATTTGAAATATGATGGGAATTGTTAAAGCACACACCATATTTGCTTTATGTGATAAGCCATTGGAGAGTCTATACAGATCAGAGATCCACTAATGTTCTGATGTTTTGTGGAAAATAATAAATGAACCAAGAATGTCCACATAACATTCCAAGTACAATTTGAGAGAGATAGTGTGTGAGGGAGAGAAGTCTAGTACCAATGTATATTGCACGAAGCATTGCTTTCAGGTTACTGATGTCATGTTGCAATTGTGCTAAGAAGCTACAGAGATCATCCCCATCAATTAGATCAAGAGCTGTTGATCTGTGCTTTTCTAAAACGGCATCTAATGCAGATATATAGGACTCATCTCGTGATTGAGCCTTGTTGATGAGATCATACATCATATCTGTTACCTTGGACATTGCAGAGACAACTACAAACTTCCTCTCCGAATCATCACTGAGAATTATTTTTGCAACATTCTTAATTCTTTCTGAATTTCCCATACAGGTACCACCAAATTTATGAACAGACCAAGTATCACCTTTAGGAAGCTGAACTTTTTCAGGGGATGTATTTACGGGAGTATCTACTATTAAAGGAAATAAAATTAGAGTTAGACGAAACTTATACGTACAAGATCCTGAGGACTTTGGATAATAATGGAAAAGCATAGAAAATGAACCTGTGACTGATGAAATAATCCGGGGTTTTAGTGTCTTTTTCCTTTCTAGCCCAGAAACAAAACCCATCCTGAAAAAGACAACAGAGACAACCGCATAAATTAATGAATAATTTAAGTTAATCTTAAGTATTCTGCTAGTCAAATAAAACCTACAACACTAATCTTCGGAAGTAAAAAAGGTGGATTCAAAATATTTATATAAAAAAATACTTTTTAATTGTCCAATAAGAAGTAAATTTGTTCCAGCAATGCAAAAACTATAATACCTAATAAAACATCAGTTCTAAGAGCAAAAACTTACACTAAGAGCTTAAGAGAAACATGCTAAGGTTGAAAGTACCTACTTGAATCGTGTTAGGTTATGATCCGTGATATAATTCCTAACTAGTCAAAACAGAAAGCAAGAATGTTTAAAGAAAAAATGTTTACTGAAAATGATAGTAACATCAAGCAAGGAGCAAATTCAAAATGATTGAATAAACACAATGCTATCTCATACCAGAGCTCTTGCATGCATAATAATTAAATTAAGTAGAAAAACCAATACCAATACAATAATTAGAACAAAGAAGAAAATTGCACCAATAGCTCTTGGAATTTGGTAACAATTCCAACACTTAAAAAGCCCCATTTTCCGCTGTGCTTCACTTCTTAGTATACCCATTTTTTTAAAAAATAAACACAAATTATCTTTAAGCACGATACGAAACTTGAGGACAAGTTGAATATTTCCATCATTCCAGGTTAAGTTAAACATTTACTACTTAAGCCAAAGCTCCTGTCCGGTGAAATGGTAAAAAGATATATCAGTATGAAAAAAGAGTTCCACTTTTTATACAGAAAGCTCTTCCATTTTGTCGAGAAACAAACAGAAAATGGAATCAAGAAAGAAAATTTAGCTGGGTATAAAAATGAGTACCTGCAAATACGAGAGCGGTGAGGAGGGAGGAATGTAGGGCATTGATAGTAGCAGATCTTCTTGGGCTTGGTGTCGTGAGGCAATGCGCTGGGGGAGAGACTGTGGCCTGGATTGGAGATGGCTGAATAGAGCGACGCCATAGCCTCTCTCAGTGACACAGAGAGTAGTTTGGTTTTTTGTGTGGGTGTGAGTGCGAGTTTGGCGGCTTCGGCTAATATAATGTACTACTGAGCGGAGGCCATGAAAGTGAATGATTGGAAGGGGGAGGGATGCGGTGTGGCGTCTAAAACCGTGGGGCAGGGTGATGATCCATTTAAGCAGTGGCACGTATCAAAATGTAGGGGTCAGTATCAAACTTTGCCGCATGTGCCTGCCACTCAGTATTGCAAATTGCATTCTTTGCTTAACCAGGGCACCGCATATCTTTTGTTTCACCAGGTGAACTTGCTCCCTAAAAAACGGATGCAGGCAGAATTCATGCATTGGACTCAATTGGAATGGAGGTGAGGTCTTGTGTTATTAGTAGTGAACCATCACTCATTATATATCTCGGTGTTATTTAATAGTTAAACATATAATGTATTTCAATTTAAACACGTCTTGGTGTTATTAATAATGAAATCAAAAATGTTGAAATTCAAAATTTCTTTGTTAGTGTTGAATCCATTTGGTGAACACGTTTCCTCCCTTTTGTTTTGAGGGTTTTTCTGCTTTTCTCGGTTTAATTAATTTGAGTACCGATGATCAAGCTTATGAAAAATTGACCTTTAAAAAAAAATAAGGCTTATGAAAAACTTTTTTTTTTTTTTTTTTTAAGAGTGATCTGAAAAACAATTTATAAGCCAGCAGTGCCCGAACCGCCAAATGAAAACGCACAAGAAAAAAAGTATCGAACGGTCCTCGAAAGCTCATACGTGAAAAACCCTACCGCCGAAACCGGCAAGACCCTCTCACAGTCTCTGAGCTCCGACAATGGCGGAGCTCTCAGTGATAACAGTAGGAGGCAAGGGCTCATCTCTCTCGTCCTCCTCTGTCTACGCCGTTGCCAATGGCCTCGCTCAGTTACGCATCGACTCGTCGGCGCTCAATAGGCTCCCCTCCTCCTCCTCATCACCTCTCAATACCCACAACCTCGTCTCTCTCCTACCCTCTCTCCCAACCATTGAAGAATCCAGAGCTTCTCTCGTCGTCCTCCTCAGCAAGCTCCTCTCTCTCTCCGGTTCCCCCAATATCCGTACTGTTCTTCCAGTTAAAATCGCGGAATTACTCAATTCCCCAGACTTAAAGCACGAATCCCTCGATTTGAATGACGAGGAGGCTCTTGCGTTGGAGAAACTCAAGTTATCTTCTGCTTTGTACGCAATATGTGCGCTTCTGGACCACAAGTCGGCTACTTTGTCGACGGTTTCGGATGCAGTAGCGGCGATTTCTTGCGAGGCATTGAAGGCCGACGTAGCGGCGTTCAATTTGATCGATTCCGGGGATGGGCACGCCGCGAAGGAGGAGATTGGGGTGGCCAGTGATTTGAAGGTGTTGCTCAACGGGTCTAAGTTAGTGGGTAAGGTTGAAATTGAAGCGATCTCGAGAATCCCCAAAATTCACGCGAGTTTGAGAGAGCAAGTGAAATCAGTACGCTCCAAGACTCGGGTGGAGCTGAATTCTGGTGGGAAGTTAGTTTGTGCCGGGGTAGTGAGGACCGCTTTGTTGCCATTGGCCGCGGCTCTGTGGGACTTGGGGGACCGTAGTTTGTCCCGTGCGAAAATGAATGTGGATGGGGTGGGGAGTGAGAATTCGAGGTCGAGTTTGGTGGCATTGTTTGAGCAGAAATGCCCAAGTGGTGAAAGCTTGAGAGGTGGGTTCAAGTTGGTTTCCCAATTAGTTTTTGAAGAGGAAGAGAATTATGATAATTTTGCTCATGAAGTGAATGTGTTGATGGGAATTGTGTGGAAAATTGTGACTTGGGAGGCAATTACGGCGTTTATGGTGTTGGAGGGAGCCGAGTTGAATGGTAAGAAGAGTGAAGGTAGTGAAGTGAATGGAGGAGAGAATGTGAAAGTGGAGAAGAAGAGTGAGAAGAAGAAGAAGGTGGTTTTGGGAAAAGGAACTAGTGTTATAATACAGTTGATAAAAGATAGGTTGCAGGGTAAGGGAGGAAATGCTGTTGATAGTTTGGGCTTGCTGGGAAATTGGGTTGAAGAGCTTATATCGTTTTTGGACCCCAAGGACCCAGAGTTTGATAGTTTGTTGAACAGAGTGAAGGAGTTGGTGGAAAGCAATGAGACTAGAAGACTCCCCAAGCTCCCAAAGGTAATGAAATGCCTGGAGTTCTGCTTTTCATTTCTGTATGGAGTATTTTCTCTAATCCACCTTTTCATTGATTTGTAGGAGAATAAAATGAATGATTATTCTTTTTTTCCCCCTTTTCTTTGGGAAGCAGTGTTTTTCATGAAAATCATTTGGATGCTTATTAGTATCTGCCTCTTAATTTATTATTGTGTTAGGAAGGAAAGATTTCTATAGAAAACAATGTGCGTACTATAACTTGTAGTTAGATTCTGTAACATGTGATCATTTGGAAAGAATTGAAAATTTATACAGTTGTGCATATGTGTATTTTCAGAGACCATGCTTAGGTTTTTGTCTTAGTTGCCTTTGCAGATTATGTTCATTTATGTTATTTTTTTGGATTGTAATGAATGAACTTAATAGCTTTCTGACTTGGACACATTTTGCACATACTAGGGGACTCGTGACTTTGCAAAAGAACAAATGGCAATAAGAAAGAAAGCATTTTCGATAATTGAAGAGGTCTTTGAGAGGCATGGTGCCACAACATTGGATACTCCAGTTTTTGAATTGAGAGAAACTCTCATGGGGAAATATGGGGAAGATTCGAAATTGATTTATGATCTTGCTGACCAGGTAATTGCCTCATTTTCAACTTTTGTCAGTTTAAATGGACTTTTTTTTTTCGTAGTTATTTTATACGTGTTGCTTGCCG
Source organism: Prunus dulcis (assembly GCF_902201215.1). Lineage (NCBI taxonomy): Eukaryota > Viridiplantae > Streptophyta > Magnoliopsida > Rosales > Rosaceae > Prunus > Prunus dulcis. Next base: position 483,256 of record NC_047657.1, on the reverse strand, counting down.
GTCCTCATGTAATGTAGGGCGAAGAGGGAGTGGGCATATAAACATGAATCAATTTGATTCTTGGCATTTACACTAAATTAGCCAAATGCCACACTTTTTGTACTTGGAATATTGATGTTAGGTGACCTTTTAGTGTTTCCTGAGATGTTAAATTATCACCTAATCCAGAATAGCAATCCTGGTTCCTAAAAGGTATTAAGACTGTCAAGTCCGAGGCTTTGAACCTAGTTTTCACTCATTATTGTTAACCATTGTTAAATACATTTTTTGGCAACTTTCATCAATTCTTTTCAGAATTCAGCTATGAAATACTACCTCGAATGCCTTCTAGATTATTCATTTTTGGTTTTGTGTGTGTGAGCTGGGGAGCTAACCTTAAGATGTGATTGTATGGTTTTCTTAAGAAATTGGCAATTGGGATGACCTTGTGTTGTTTGCATGTTGCTGGTAATTTTGTTTTATCCACTTTAAATCTGATATAGGACACGGGTGAATTGTAGGCTTAAGTAGAGTAGCGGAAGCAAATATTGAAAAACTGAAAATAGAACAAATAAGGATAGATAGGTCTGGAATCACTCCAGGGGTTTGGCTTCACACCAAGAAGTCTCCAATCTCTGGAAAATAAACTTTCTTTATATCTCAACAACTCAACTCCCTAATGAATTACCTGAGAGGGGTATTTATAGCAAACTAAAACCTAGAGACAATAGGATAAAAATCCCCTTGCTAAAACAGAAATTCTAACCTAAATAAAATAGGAAACTTAGAAATCCTACTGAAACCTGGAAAACTTATAAATCTTACTAAAATCTGGAAAACTTAGAGAACAAGTTAGAAACTAATCGCAGGAATCAAAATTACCAGATTTAAAGTAAATTAAATGACTTCCTCTTCCATCTCTTTCTTTTATAAACCCTAATGGGTTTGACAAAGATGTCCTCATCAAAATCTTTGATGGGTGGTGTTGTATTTTTAAATATGAAATCATCTTCTTTATATTGCAACCACTACGTATTTTTTCATGTTTGAATTGTGGTATTCCCTGTCATGTGATGTTAAATATTGTTTGTGAAGGTGTGTTAGATAGGCCTTACTACTTCTTCTATTTATTCCTTATAAATACTTTTCTTTCTTGTTATAGCTTGACAATAAAACTGAATTAATCACTCATATCTAATGTAATTTGTGTTTATCCTGTCTACAGGGAGGAGAGCTTTTGTCACTGCGATATGATCTAACCGTTCCATTTGCTAGATATGTAGCTATGAATGGTATCACTTCTTTCAAAAGGTACCAAATAGCAAAGGTGTACAGAAGAGACAATCCATCGAAAGGACGATATCGTGAATTTTACCAATGTGACTTTGATATTGCTGGCCAATATGAAAAAATGGGGCCAGATTTTGAGGTTATTAAGATTTTAACAGAACTTCTTGACGAGCTGGATATTGGAGATTATGAGGTAACTTTCTTTTTATTTTCCCCCTCTATTTTTGTCATTGCATACAAAGTCTTGTTAATTTGAATAATTATATGGATTATAGAACCACAGCTTCTCACACATTAATTTTGACATGGAGTTATGCTTGGGACTTCCATTGGATGTCTCACTGCTATCAGATCTGGGTCACTATTTTAAACATTTAAAATTATTGTAAAGTTTTTTAGTTTGAAACATTTGGTGCATGATTCGTAATTGCATAGTAATGATATGAAGTTAATAAATACAATTATTCTGATAACAATAGGAAGAGATGAAGTAAAGATTCCTTCTCACTGTAATGATTCCTAATTGCTTCACATATAGAAAACAAGATTCATTCTTTCTTTTTTTCTGTACCCTTCAATCTTGACGTAGAGCAATTTGGAAAGATGGATTTCAACATAGTCTTGAGGTCTTCACCTTCTAAAAGAAGCCAATCTAGTCTTGTGATTTAAACCTCTCCATGAAGTGCTACAGTACTTATATTCAGAATTTTGTGTGTCTTATCTCTCTGCCTTAAATCTAATTTTACAATTGTGTCTTCATGTTTATTGTACAGATTAAGTTGAACCACCGAAAGTTGTTGGATGGAATGTTGGAAATCTGCGGAGTACCTCCTGAAAAATTTAGAACTATTTGTTCAAGTATCGACAAGTTAGACAAGCAGTCTTTTGAGCAGATAAAAAAAGAAATGGTAAAGACTCAAAAATTGCAACCATATTTCACATGCGTATTCTTGAGTTACAATTCTGTATCTTGGTTTATTGTGTTTTTATGTTTTGCATATGCTTGCTTTGAGTTAAATTTCATGTCTTGGTGTCTCCGTTTCCTTATTTTGTCTTTGTTGTTAATTCAGTATGAAATACTTAATGGAACATTATTTACTGCATAAGATTGTTTTTATGAAGTACTTACCTGGCTGACCCCAAGTAGTTGGGAGGAAGGCTTGATGTTCTGCATCTATAACTCAATAGAGCAATAATTGCTACATAAGAATTTTACGACTAGAGGAAGGCTTTGTGCACACAAAACACCATAATTGTTATCATCTGTCTGCTTCTTGACAAGGAACGCCTGTCTACTTGGCAGTTGACATGGTTAGTATAGCATATTGGCCAATGAATCGCTTAAGCCTCACACCTTGAGGTAAAGCTTTTGGTCCTGTACCTGCCAACCCAAAATTCTTACTGTTAATTAATTGTTGCCTCTGGAACACATTGTGTTGATTTTAATAACCATGTTCTGAGTTCCAAATGACTGAAAGGTAAAACATTCGTCAATGAAAATAATGAATAAACCATGTTCTTTCAAGTAAATGCAAATACAAAATTTGTCAATAAAATGTATCTGCTGAATTGAATTTTCATTAACATAAGAACCGATTTCATTTGATTTTCTGTTTATTTTTCTATTCAATAAGCATATGTCTTTTTTTTTTGTCGAAAAAAATAAGCATATGTTTGGTTTATCATTTTGTTGTGCTTTTCTCCACAATCATTGGGTAAACATTTTCATATAATGATTGAGTTGCTTCCTCATATCCAAATCTAGTGAGGGTTTAATATTTATCATATTTGCATTTTCAGGTGGAAGAGAAGGGCTTAAGTGTTGAAACAGTGGACAAAATTGGTACCTTTGTAAAAGAGCGTGGACATCCTTTGGAATTGTTGTTTAAGCTAAAACAGGAGGGCAGCTCATTTTTAGAAAACAATGCATCTATAGATGCATTGAATGACCTGGAGATCTTATTCAAGGCTTTGGAAAAATCAAAGTGTATCGGAAACGTGACTTTTGACTTGAGTCTTGCAAGGGGTCTTGATTATTATACGGGAGTAATATATGAAGCTGTTTTTAAGGGGGGTGCACAGGTAAAATTGTTTAAATGCTGTTGTGATTTCCTCTGCTTTCATTTTGCATGCTATTACTGTTTCTATAACCTGTCTTATGTGCCTTCTCTAATCTTGCCCTCTGACATTTGCTGTCGTTTCCTAAAAATTTCAATTCAGATGACTGGTGCAAGTAATAATGAATGGCGTATTGTTATTGCTTCCTCTCATTAACTTATGTGTTTCTAGGTTAATCTATAGATATTTGATCTTGTCATCAGGTTGGTTCAATTGGTGGTGGTGGACGCTATGACAACCTTATAGGGATGTTCGGTACAAAGCAGGTTCCAGCTGTTGGTGTCAGCCTTGGAATTGAGCGAGTTTTTAATATAATGGAGCAGAAAGGCCAGAATCAGGTAACTTTGACGTGCTTCTGTGTGTATGTTGATTAATAGTCTACTTATATTTTGGGTGAATTGTATTGTTGGGTTATAATCTGATTGGTAGTGATAGCTCTTCAAATCCTTGTTCTCCCAACTGGGTAACTAATAAAAGAAATTTTTATGATTTTTAAATTCATTAGTTATACATTTTTTAGGTTAATTTACACTATGCCTCCTGTACTTTTTATCTGTATCTCAGTTTAGTCCTTAAACTTTAAATTGCTTCATTTTGGTAACTGAATATGGGTTAGTTGATCCAAATCAGAACTTCTCTTAATGAATTTAACAAAAGTAATCATGTGACTTGCACATGACTACATACTAGAGGATAATTTCTTCATTCCCTGTTCTTTTTGTCATCTGTTGCCAGGTATCTATATTTGTGACTTGCATTAGCTCCGACGTCACTGTAAAATATAGAATATTGAAGACCTTTAATTTTATTTTTTGGGAAAAACATTGAAGCCTGTTGTATTATTATTTTTGTATATTAATTTCTCAAACCACGTGACTAGGCTAGCTACATGTTAGATTTAAGAGGTATAATAATGTCAAGAAAAATTTTCAATACTAATTTGGAGAGCCACTTGTGTAGCCATGGTTAGACTTGCTCTTGGTGCATGGCAAATTTTTCCTTGCCCCAGCGTAGTACTTGCGTGTTTATTTATTTTAGCATGCTTATATTGTATGAGACATTGATCTGTTCTTTCATATTTTATTTATTATTATTATTATACAGACAACCCGAGCAACCAAGACTGAAGTCCTGGTGAGTGTATTGGGGGATGATTTAACGCAAGCAGCTGAGTTAGCAAGCGAGCTGTGGGCTGCAAAAGTGAAAGCAGAATACTTGGTCAATAAAAGAGTGTCAAAGCACTTTGATCGAGCCAAGGAATCTAGGATCCCTTGGATGATAATCGTGGGTGAACGGGAGCTGAACGAAGGGGTTGTGAGATTGAAGGATATTGAGGCTGCCGAGGAAAGCATAATTCCAAGAAGTAGAATTGTGGAAGAACTTCAAAAACGGTTGAGTTCATGATAATAATATGTTTTGTGGAGGCAAAGAAAAGAAGAACAAATCTCAAGCCAGATTCCCTTATCTTTCATTTTTCTTTGGTTACATGTGCCTTTCTGGGCATGTTAAGGCGCTCAAAACTGGTATTATACACATTGATTTCAGATTCATCTCACATGTAATTCTGGCATTGCAATGTTTGGGTTCACGAGACAAGCGAATCCTATGATGAGTGATTTTTGACAAAGTTTCGTTCAAGTTATGAGTTATTTTGATCTCGTGGATTCTAGGGTTTTAGGTTTAATGGTCTTTGAAATTTAACCTTATTTGCATTTTAGACCTTTAATTTTCAAAATTGTTCATGTGGTCTTTCAACTGCACTATAAATGATTTTGCCGTCAATTTTGTCATCTTTTATGTTAAATGCAGAGGTAAAATGATATTTTTGTATTATTTTTAATTTCCACTCTAAATATTCCTTTCACTCAAAAAATTTAAACAAAAAAACAAAAAAAACCTTTTTCTCCCACAACCTCTCCAACCCCACCCCACCTAGACACACACACAACCCACAACCACTACCAAGTGTACCTCACCCTTATTGTCCCACCCAGTCCCAACCCAACCCCTCTTTCCCCAGTATGAAATTTTCAATTTGTTTTTTCATACACAAAATTGAGGATATGAAATAGAATGAGGGGCATAAGCCATCGCATGGAGGATGGGATTGTGGGAGTGCCATCAGTTGTTGCAAGGTTGGTGGGTTAAATGGCTCGGTGTCACATGACGGTTGTCCATGACTTTGTTGGATTGAAGGAAGGGAGATATATCATTTCTCGATTGGTGGTGGGTTTTAATGGACTTGGCTTGGGTTTATTTTGATTTTAATGTACCTATATTTTCTATAAAGAACATACTGATATATATATACCAAAACCATCTTTATCTTTGAATTATTCTCTCTTTCTTTCTTCTCCTTTTTTACTACTCCACCATGCATGAGGGAATACAAGGGGCTGGATACTGATAAATTCTATGCCGTGGGCTCTTATTAGACCAAATGCTTTCAACATGATAATTCTCATCTCATGATTGTCTATGGCCACATTTGGCTATGATGCATCATGATTCATGAGTACCAAAAATCAACCCCAACTATCTCACCATCGGTGCTTTAAGTTAATACATGAATGCGTCTCTGTCTAACTAGAGAGCAGAGCTATGGATACATAGGGATGGGAATAAAAATTGGGCTAGTGCCTTCATTTTAACTTTAAATGTTGATGTGATGTGTATACCTGCTCAGCTATACTTTTAAAATATTTAAAGAGTATAGCTACGTGTCTATACTAATTAAGTCTAGCAATTAGGAAATGCATTAAACCATACAAAGATATGAATTAGAAAATGACTTACCTGTTCTAGTTCACAATTGATGTTACCCATCATCATTATAAAAAATAAAAAAAAAATGGCATAAGTCCATAGACAGTAACTCCACGTAAGAGGAGATATCCAGAAGAGTAAGAAAAGGGTGCTAATCTTGTCAATGACATATTATGCCTGTATAATTATATGAATCTTTCGTGTTTATGGTGATTATAAATTTGAATACCAATCACAAATGTTACATTGTATCATGTGTTTCTACGTCTACATAGGACTTTCGAATGCATACGTGAATGCTTTTAATCACTTAAATTACATGTCCCCTGCTAAACGACTCAATTAGTCTTAAGAAATGATTCGTCCACTCATCATTAATACTAGTAATACCACCCAATTAAGTTAGGCGCAGTCCTCCTCAAAGTCAATCCACAGCAATAGGTTGGGTTGGGTTGGGTGTAGAAGATAATGCGAGCAGTGAAATAAGCACGTACACACTTATCTTATGTATAAATTCATGGAACCACGAGTCTACAATAAAGTGATTTTTATTTTGGATAATTGTAGTAATGGTTCTTCAAAATTAAACATGTGTTGTATTATTGGTCTTTTCGGTTAACTCCCTCAACTTCTCTGTTGAATTTACCACTCAAAATCTCACAAATTGAGAAAAGCAAGCTCTTCTCCCTCAACATATTGGATTGTTGCTAGAGTAGTCGACTGGTTCAATAACTGCACATTAACTTTGATGTACAGCTCGCTGCCTACCATATGTATAAATATAACGTGGATGTCGGTAGCAATGGCATTGTCATGGATGGGTTTGACAAAAAATATGAAAAAGAGAAAGAAAGACTCCTTTTTCCCACCCAAATCCCAACTGCTTACACGGTTCACCCCATCCATCAAACAAGTCGGCGGATCCATTAATCTCGCCCAAATTAAAGTAAAATAATAAAAGTATCAATTTATTTATTTATTATGTGATGCGAGACTGTGAGTGACTAACTACCACAGAATAATCATATTCACAAGTTTCTCCAATTGTGACTGGTCTGTTTCAGAAACTTTCCAACAGGCGCCGTGAGATTAGCAAAGCCCATCCCCAACTTGATCTGCGGGCAGCATTCTCTTCATTTCAAACTCTGTGTGTTGGGTTGTCTTGTTGCTTACCCCTTCCTTTCTTCCAACCTCAAATTCTCCCTTCCCCTCTCAAGAAAAGGACATCTCAAATTCTCATCAATGCTTGTTTTTCCTTCCATCTTTCTCACCCCTTAGGTTGGTTCTAGCAAAATTCCACCACTACTCATCTCACTTTAACTAACGACGTGGCACAAGCCCATTTGACAAAAGTCCAACAAGTACGTAAAATTACAAGCTTGACCTCATGCGACCTTTATCTTTTATGTTATCCCCATTCTTCAACACCACAGGTGGCCCAGTTTGAGCTAGGGTAGAGGCCTCGTCACCCATAACACTCTGCAGAGATTATCAAATACAGAGTGGTTTTGGGAAATACAGGTGGCTTTCATTACAAAACAGGAGCCATCAACAAAAACGGTTCCTTTATTTTCGTGTCTTAACCAATACAAAGGTTCTCTGTTTTCTGCTGAGTTCTCACCCTCCAATTCCGAAACCCATCAATCAATCCCAACCATGGAAGGGGGAGATATCGGTGACTGGGAGATGCTCCACAACTCCGACCCTCCCCTGATCAACTCAGATGACTCGGTTGAAAGCCCTAGTAACTTCGAAGGAATTGATGTTGACGCCGAGGGTATGATCAGGCCTGATTACTTCTCTTTGGATAATCAGGGCAAGTATGGGTATGCTAAGGATGTGGCTGATGTCAGCGAAGAGGGTTCGGTTGAGTCCGACAACCCGAGCTGGATTGACCCGGGTCCCGTGACTCGCTACGGGGCAAAAGAACCGGGTGGGTTCTGGTCCGATTCGGGCAGTGATCGGTCCGATGACCGTAAAAGTAATTATCTTGAGGTGAAAAACGAATTGGGTTTTGCGGGTAATGACAAAAGCCAAGTTGGTTTTGGAGGGATTGTAGAAATGGAGTATACCGATGAGAATTTGGGAAAATTCGGGTCTGACGAGGGCAAACTTAGTGGGTTGGATGTGGAAGGCCAACTGAGCTTTGAAGAAATTGGGGAAAACACAAGGGTTGAGAAGGAAAGTGAGATGGGTTTTAGTGGATTGGATGGTGGAAATGACATGGATAAGAAACCAGAAGATGGACAATCAGTTGGGAGTCTAAGTGCCGCACCTGAAGTGAAACCTGAGGCAAAATCGGGTGCCGAGGTGGTGAAGAGGACAATCTTGTGGTGGAAGGTTCCATTTGAGGTCTTGAAGTATTGTGTTTTTAGGGTAAGCCCTGTTTGGTCATTATCTGTGGCCGCAGCAGTGATGGGGTTAGTTTTCTTGGGGCGGCGATTGTATAAGATGAAGAGAAAGAGCCAGACCTTGCTGCTCAAGGTTACTCTGGATGATAAGGTCAGTTACTGCAATTTTTATTATTTTCTTTTATCGAAGTAATTGATCATTAGTCTTCACTGCGTGTTATGGGAAAGCTAAAATATGACTGCATTCAGGGTGTGAACGTAGGACTATTTAGTGTATATTATATGGCTTTTTTGTACTTCAGTTTTCTTTTGGTGTGAAGAAAGCTTTTGCATTTGTTCATTTGTTCGAGTTTGTTACTTATTTGAAATGGCTAAAGTTATCTTTTGGTCCGAAGAAAATTTTGCATTTGTTCATTCATTTGTGTTTCTTATTTATTTGAAATGTCTAAAGTTGCACTTTCCCATCTTTATTACTTCTCTTATAGATAAAAAATCATAAGAATCATTTGGGAGTACTTTTTTCTTACACTGTTTTGTTTGTGTTTGACATTTTCTAGTGCAAAGGAATGTAGAGATTTGGTTTTTTTCACCTTCCTCTGTTAATTTATAGTATTCTGCAATATTGTTAAAATTATTTGGGATTATGCTATTATGTTTGGTTACAAGTATTACATTTTTCCTTTCTTGAAATTTCCTCTTTTTTTTTTTTTTTTGGGGGGATAAGAAACAGAGGATATTTATTACTATAAAAAAAAAGTCAAAGTTACAATAGTATTGAACAAGTAGTGAAAGTTACACAGACTTAAGCATTCAGATACTTGCAATGGAAGCATTAGTAGAAGGTGAGAAGTTCTTGTCCTCCACAAACGAACTCCCTGTTCCCTTCCCCACAATAAAACATAGATTAGAAGAGAAAGAACCATACCCTGCAAGATGACTTTCCAAGGACCTCTGTGGAAGCCACTATCAACTCACTTGAATTAAACCCATTGGCTTGAACTTCTATCCACTACTCTTATGCTCTTCCTTTTTGAGAGAATGCTCATTTATCTGCAGTTTTGTTTGTTTTGGAATCTTCATTTACGATTAGCTGAGATCGGTACATGTCTATGAAGGGACGAAATCTATATCTAGACACTTACCTATATCAATTTTGAAATATTATTTAAACCGATTCTTTATTTACTGTCAACGAAGTTCATCAATTATATTCTATACTTTCAAATTAGCGAAGGGTCACATGTTACCTTTTAATGGTTATTTGTTTTCCTGTTCCATAATTTCAAGAAACCATGGATCTGAAGATAGTTGCAATAGAATAAACCATAATGGACAGATAAGGTCTTTTAGATCTTGTTTATTTCCTTTCAGAAGGAAGGGCATATTCATTTGGTAAAAAATTTCCCTGGAGTTCCTGGAATTTATACTGAGTGAATATTTTTTCAGCATTATCAGTGATCAGTAAGGTAGTCAGAGTAGTTGATTATATGTTGCATGAGATTTATAACGCCTTTGCAAAGTACTAGTGGATATTTCCTGTTTTGTCCTTGTAGCCGGAAGAGTTAATTTGTTTTCCTTATGTTCTTGTTCAATTTACATTGGAGTAAAAGAGCGCAGAAATTCATGATACTGTGATAATAAGTCTCATGAAATGGTTTGCTTTTGCTTATTTTTCAAATTAATTTGTGCTGGGGCATGAGCTCTATCTAGCTCTAGCCGTATTAGGTTGGGGTGGGAAAATGGTGGAACCTATGTTGGCTTTTATGGTAGGATTTTATTTACTTGGTACTTTTTTATATGAGTTATGTGGCTTTACAAATGGGAACTTTGCTTCTCTGTTTTGACGTATATGTTGAGGTAGAACCTGGCATATCTAACTTAATAAATTTTGCAGAAGGTGTCTCAGTTCATGAGTCGCGCTGTGCGTCTCAATGAAGCATTTTCAGTGGTGAGGCGGGTTCCTATAATACGGCCTTCACTTCCAGCATCTGGGGTAAATCCGTGGCCTGTAATGGGCCTGAGATAGAAGATTCTTGTTGTGAAGTACATAGAAAAAGAAAGTACTTTGTCCATGAGCTGTGCTAAAAGTACTAATGTTCTTATGCCACGCTTTGTATCAAAACGATTGTGTCTGTTATGTATTATAACTTTGAAATGTAGAATCTTTTGCATCACTCTGTAAAATGCAGACAAAAATTTCCGTTCGGGTACAAATTTTTACTTCTCTTTTCCTGTTGTCTAGTATGCTTTCTCGTTTGTCTACATGTCCAGTGTATTTTTCATGTCTGCCGTTGGAAATGCAAAATCACAATGTGTTTGTTATATGATATTCGCTGCCAGCAATGTGCATCCACCAGACCTTTTCCCAAGATTTAGTATACTAACTAATGTGGCAGGGTTTTATTTGTTTATATATGGTGTTGCTTTAAACCTAATTTATTTTTAGTAAACAAGATACTGTGTAATATATTCCTCAGCATTTGGTTACTAATATTATTAAGCTTCTAAGGTTTAGTCAAATTATTTGCATATTAGTTCACTTAACCTTACAAGTGAGCCTATTGGGAATATTGCAAAGATGCAAGAATTATTAGTCCACTTAACATTATTTTATGGTCTTGAGCTTTATATTACAACTTCCATGGATGCATGATTTGGACATTCTACTAAGTTCTCATGAGATTCTGGGGAGATAGAGCCACCATAAGTTGATGTGCTTCAACTCATATGCTCAAGACTTTCTTTATTTATTTATTTATTTAAATTCAAGCGATACTAGGGAATGGGGGATTCGAACGCATGACCAAGAGTGTAGGAGTAATTGCTCTTAATTCTTTGTACCAATACCACCAAAAAATATATTTTATTTTATTTTTACACGAGAAATTTGCGGACAGACTGAAGACAAACCGAAACTGAAACCATGGGGCACCGATTAGGTGCACCATCACCATGGAAGGAGGAAGAAATTACAAGCTTAAAAGTTTGTTTACATTATGGAACATGCAAAAGGGTTATCATCACTAAATGCTTGACTAGGGTAAATATGTTGAGTTGAATATTGAGGAGGGTATTGGAATATATATCCCCCTGCTTCTGGGCCTTTCTTATTGTCTTTGCCTTGCCCTTTGTCCCCTCCTCCGCCTTGTTCTTGCTTCACAATCTCAGCATGCTTCCCTAATTTTTTCTTGATGTATTCTATCAGCTTTGGTGGATCAACTACTCCCCTCACTGTCACCCTTGAGCTCGCCATATTTGCTTCTACATTTAGAACACCTGATATATACAAATTGAAAAGAAATGAAAATCCATTCTTGTTCATATACAAATTGAAAAGAGAACAACAGAGAGAGAGAGAGAGAGAGAGATTTTTACCTTTCATTCTCTCCAAGTATTTCTTAACATCATTTGCACAGCCTTGGCAATGCAACAACATTTTGAGCACCACAACTTTCACCTGAGGCTGAGCCTACATTGATTACAAGACCAAAAACAACTAAGAAGACAACAACAATTGACGTGATGATATATAAAATTTGGGAAAGTCAATTGTTAAGCATACCGATTCTTTCTTTTCTGGCTCCTTCTTGTCTCTGTTTTCTGGTTTTGGTTTTGGAGATATGAGCTCAGCATTTCTACTACACTTCTTCTGTACTCTCTCCAAAACCTTTAACGGGTCTGCCTTTTTTCCCTTTACAGTCACTTTATGATTTGGATAATCAACTACAACCTCTTCAACGCCTAATCAATCAAATCAATCTTAAAAACTCCAAAAATTATATATGCAAGCTCTCACTCTCAGTATAAAATGAAGGAAAATCTTACCTTCTAAACCTCTCAGGCAATTGGAAACCTTACTTTGGCATCCTTCACAATGCATTAATACTTTCAACACAATTTCTTTGCCGGAATTAGTATTTCTCTCTGCCATGTTGAAGTTGGGTTATCAAAAATTCCTGAGGCTGGTAATAGGAGAGTTGTGAAATGAGATGAAAATAAAATTGTATAGCATAATATATATGCATGTGTGATTATGTCTCCTTGCTAGAAAAAATAAAATACCTTATTTGTGATTACATGACTATTGGTAGGTATATTTGGTGTATCTTTCAATTGTATTAATGTAAATATTCCCATACTCTACTATGCGGTTTAACTCCCAACTAATTGTGGAACTTTTATTTGGCTTCCAAAATGGACCAGTTAATTTCTATTTCAGTTTCATATATAAGAAATCATAATGTTTGTGGTTCTATATAAATTTGGATTTATGAGATAATAAAATGCTTACTAAATTATCAAAAGAAAATTGATAGAATACATAATCTCTAGTAAAAAATAACTCCTTTAAGCCAATGACGAGGTCTAACCGAGTGGAAAAAGACCTTGACTTGCAGCAGTGGTCTCAGGTACGAACCCCATGTCACCTTGGTAGTGTAGTGTGGGTATGAGAAGCCCCCCTCCTTCTAGCTTAGACTATTACTTGTATTTTTTTAAGATAAATAATAAATAAAAAATAAAAAAATAAAGATTAAACATGATCCTTTAAGAATAGTCCTTTCAAAGAAAAAAAATAGGTTACATTATCTCATTTATGGATACTTACTAACTGGGTGATAATAGTCCTCTTTTTTAATAATCGATAATAATCATTTTAAATGTATATGGAAAATCTTTATATTTTTCTAACGCTCAAGTTCTATAAACATTTCCCTAACCGATTTACTACTCTATTAAAGCTTAATTTCTATGGCAGCAATACCATTATGATTTCCTCATGTTATTCAATCAGGGTTAGCTTATATGAAACTGAAAATTATAAGTAGGCTCTAGATCCTCTTTGATTGGTCAAATGGTAATTATACAAAAATCATATACAACCTTGTTTATATCTCACCTCACAACCATCTTAAAATCTGGTTTTGATTTTGAAATCAGGCCCTTCTAACAAGTATTGTTTTGTCAAAGTTACGAAGGGGGAAGGGGGAAGGGGTAAGGGGGAAACACACACATGGGTACCATAATAGGGAGGCTCTCACAACAACTATCTTAAATCTATATGTTGTATCAAATTCACAATTTCTCTGCCATACTCATAAAACATGAATCTTCAAATCTCTGGCATGTGTAACATTTATTTTTACTTATCCAAAAAGGGTAGAAATAGAAAACTATATTCACAAATAGTGGAGGCAAGTAAATGAATGGAATGAGCTTTCTGCACAACTGCAGCTTTAGCAAATGCATCTGCTCTATCAGTCTCCAGTTGCTCAACAAAAGCTAACATAACAACTTTCTATGAGTATCCAGGGTTTAGACTACATTTTAGCCACCACTGATCGGAGGTATTATGGCCAACTCATCCTTGTCTTTAACAATTGCTGACTCAGTTGTGTACTCCTCATTGAGAGCAAGAACCATGCACCCGCGGAGCTCTGTCAGGCCGGGAAACATGGCGATGAGCTTATTTAAACAATCATCGGCACTGCTGCCAGTCGACACCTCCAATGGCATCTCACTCAAGCCAGTAAGGTCCCGAGCTCTGGCAAAGAACATCACCTTTATCTTAACAGATGAACCCTCAATCCCCTTGGTTGTGGAGTCCAAAGTTACCGTCTTAATCTCTTCTTGGATGCAGTCCATTGCAGAACACCCTGCCACATGAATTAGTTCTTATGGAACATGTTGCCTGCAACAATATCATCTTCAATTTTAAGACTCCAAATACTTTATAAATTTCTAGTTTCTAGAATCTCTGGGCAAAAAACCAACTTGTATGCTTACAAAATGCAAATATCACCACAAAGTCAGTAATCGTAAGAACTCCACTCGACCTGTTGGTGATCGAACAGATAAAAAATTGGTGCTCACAGTTCAGCAAAACTGTAGGGGCAATAGAGCACAACTCACCCAAATACAAGGATTTGGATTTCACTCACCAAAATCAAATCCATCAAATCCCTAGTTGACTAATTCGCTCAGCTCCCCTACGAATTTCAATCTGGATCGAGCGTACCCAATCGCGGTACGGTATCGATCTGGAACGAAAGATTTAACGACTCAGTTCCAGAGGAGAGAACAGTACCTGACAGACGACGTCGCTGCTACACAACAGTACGTGACCGCCGACAGCAGATGAGCAATCGGGAGAGTGCTATAGCTGATGAGCCCACGTTTGATTCTTTGTCTCTTGGATGATACTGGGTTCGGAGAGGATTTTTGTGGGCGAATAGATTCTAAGAGTTGGGATGGGTGATAAATGGATAGGCGTAAGAGCAGTTCCAGCGGACAGCCCAGCCCAGGCAAAAGCCCCCTGTCGCCCATAATCAGCTCCAGCGGTGACATCCATCCCGGACAAGGCCCAAGGCAAGATAACCCTAGTTTCTGTCTGAAGGTGCTGACGTCAGGGGAGAAAAAAAAAAGAAACAAAATCTACAAAATTACCAAAATATTCACACACAAAAATTATACATACATAGCAAATTTTTATTTACTAATCTCATATATATAAATAATATTAATCTAATATGAATAGTAATTGCCCTATGGTTACCATCATAATAATGGGTGGAAAAGCACAAAAAAATTGTTATGGCATATACTATTTAAGTGAATAGTGACCACATTTACTTGCCATTTCTCTTTGCCATGGCAAGTGGGTGGATGTGCTCTAAGGGAGAACGTACTAGAGGTTGGGTGGGTAGGTGTGTCAATATAATAAGAGTATTGCTTCTGGTTTCAAGAATTCAGTCTCGTTCTCTTCGACTCTATTGTCCAAGGAAGTTGTGGTTACTTACCCTTGGATCTAATCTAAGGGCTGAGAAAAATTGGTTTAAATATCAATATGTCATCTTTCATTGTACTTTTACTACCGTAAAATACTATTTTGGTTATTAAAACTACTTTTTTTTATTTATTTAAAAAGAAGAGTTTAATATCATAGATGAAAAACATGAACAAAAAACTCATCCGCATCTAAGACCGTCATCGTCTCCGACGCCAGTGCGGCTATACTGTTTTTTGAAAATAACCCGAGTATAGCCGCATGGCTATACTATTTATAGGAAGAAAAAAAAACTCACTTAGCGATTAGGTGCCCATGTTTCAAAACACGTATAAGCAAGCGGCTATATTATTTTTTTATTTAAAAAAATTATTGTAGTAACTCCGCACAGCTATACTATTTAATAATATATAAAAAAGGACCACCGTGTCAAAAATAGTATAGCCGCGCTGCAATACTATTTTTTATAAAAGAAATACCATAGTATAGCTGCACGGCTATTGACAAGACCCGATCCAAAATCTGCTTTGGAATCCGAGTCGGACCCTGTGCGTGTCCGACACCTGGCGGATGTCGGGCACGAATGACCTAATTGCCCTTCTATATAAAGTACGATAAAATAACCAGGTTGACTTCTAATGAAAAATCGGCAGAGTCTCCCTTGTAACTGGATCAATACCAAAACATTTACACCTACCAAACAAGTATATATACACAACCAACTGCCAGCATACGTATATATACATTCAAACAGTCCAATTCTAGGTCTAGGGCAAAACATCAGAGCGACTACTAAGAATTTACAAATGAGTCAATCCTTTTATAAAACAAAAAGTCCTACATCAAAAGGAAGGCGCGGGAGGTGGAAAACGGCCCGGTGGTGGATTTCTGTGCACGTCTACTGCCTGGGGGCACAAAAAATTAAAAAAGGTGAGTGGACCCAAAAACAAAATTTAGAAAATAGCATATGAACATACTAACCCCATTGTAAAAACAGTTATACAAACTAAATTATTCTCTTTATTTCTGAAATCAATGCACTCATATAATTTTATATGTATATAAGCCAAGCATACTCATGGTCAACATTAATTTTTTAAAGCATTGAAAACAATTTAAAATTACCACCTAGGTGTACCCTTTATTTTCGTCAATTCCTAATATCCGTAAATTCCTTGCATTACCATGGGTGATACATACTCGCAGGTCTCAGTGACACAAGGTCAGTCCGAGCCGCAACTCGCAGGATTCAGGGGACCATAGTCCACCTGATCCGCATTACTCGCTCCACACGAGTTCGAGTACCAAAGAACTCGTGGGGCAACTGTCAAGCATGCTGACTAAACCGAAGGCTACCAATAAAATCCGAAGGCAACATTTGATCTGAAGGCAACATTTAATATCTGGGTACAAGGTGGTTTAGGAAAATATAAAGTTTCTGAAGAAAATCTGTTGAATAACTGAATTTCTGTAATATCTAAAATCCTGCTGCCATTTATATGATAATTAACTAGAATTTATTTTCTTATATCTGTTAAAGGGTATTCCACTCGGCAGCATGCAAACTAAAATATTCAAATACATAAAATAGCTTATAACACTAATCTTTGAATAAAATTTATTCAAGATCAAATACTGTAATTGAAACTGAACTGATTAAATTCATTTATAAAAACAAAGAGTCCACTCACTGGTAGTCTGTGCTCGCTGGACCTCTTGAATGTCCCTCTTGCGGGTCAACTGGTGCCCGGGTGCCTGATTCAATGACCATAATATTATATTAATACAATATAGTATTAATTTAAAATTCCTGACCCCCGGCTCCTAGAAGTACGTGCGTCAAATAAAAGTTATTCCTATGCCCATAATATGAAGAATACTACCACCTCTCTCACTACTGTACCCATAAATATGTGATTGAAATTGTTGTTCTGGTTGACAAATAGATTGCTAAATCACCTCTTGCATTTTTGTTACAACAAGTAAAAACTAATCTTTACCTCTCACATTCTTTCATAGTTAGTAAAATACGGAACGAAAAAAATACCTATGTATTTTATTAAGCAAAATTTGGCAAATTACAACTAAAAAGTTGGGCCACTATATAATACTTTAATATAATTTATTTAAATTCGTTAATATATATTATTTAAATTCAATAATATGTGAAAATTATGTGTATAATATGTGAATTTTGTGTGTGTTATTGAAAATTTTGTTAAAAAACACGTATATTAAACATGAAAAATATGTATGTATGTGAACAATACTAGTATTGTGTGTTTGCTTTTTAAAAAAATATGTATTATATCGAGTCTGTAATAACCCAAACCAAAATATCTAAAAATAAAGAAAATATCTAAAAAGTAAGGAAAATATCTTCTAGCGAAAAGACTATTTTGCCATCGCATTATTTAATAGGGGGAAAATTGACTTTTTGATCGAGAAAGAATTTGGGAATGTCGCTTGCGCCATTGCGTAGGGCGCGGCGAAACGAATTCGTAGACATGGAGTAGACCCGAATCGGAGCCATAACGAAGAAGATATGGTCTAAAAACCGCGAAGGGCAAAACGGTAATTTGGCCAAAAAGTCAGACTTTTTATCTCTCTCTCTTCTTCCCCGTCACTTTTCTCTCTCTTCCCTCTCTCTCTCCCGCGCGACTTGGCCGTGCGCCCGTTCGACTTCCAGGCGACGGCCCGGCCACCACAGGCCGAGCCGATCTCCGCCGTGGGTACCATCGGGTCCGCCTCCGTGTCGCCGTCAAGACCTGACCGACCTCAACCCCGGGGCCGCCCTGAGCTGGCCGAAAAATCATGTTTTCCGACGGAGGTTCCTTCGAAGCCACCCGAACTTCCAGCTCAAAATTCTCCTTCGTTTCTCCACCAAATCGATCGCGTAAGGTATGGTTTCTCAGTTATTTTTCGTGTTCTAGCTGATGGGTATATGGGTTTCAATTGATTTTAGCTCTAAGGGGTTCGATTTTCGACTTGAAATCTGGCCAGAACTTCGGCCGCTCGGAACTACTGTTTTGGGTCACTTTTTAGGGTATGTCCAAGAACAAAAGTGACTCCAAATGGGGTGTTTTACCTAGGGTAGGAGTTTGGAGTCTTGGTTCCGAGATTTTTCGGCCACCCGAAATCGCTTTGGACACCCAAAGCTGCCCACGCGTGCTGGAACGCGTGGGCGAGGGTAGTGAAGTAATTCTGTACAGTTTAGTGACCCTCGTGTCGTCACGAGCGCGTAGAATTTTGCGGATCTCGATTCGGAGTCCGTTTGAGCCCCGAACGGATTTTCCATATTGCGCGATCCGTGGGTGCAGTGTCGTCAATTAATCGGATCGCGCTGAATTTCGGATATGTCGGTCTACATGATGTCAGGATCGTGTAGGATTCGACGGATTGCAAATCGGAGTCCCGGATACTCCGAAATCGCGAACCCTGGGGCTAGGGTTTGGATTTTAAGCGATAACGCGATTTTGGCTAATTCGACCGTCCGTTTCGGACCAAATTCGCGGAACATGGTTCCTTCTCTGTAAGGAACCTTCAGAGGAGCCCAGATTGGCCATCGGAGACCGTTGACCCACGGGGTCCCGGATCAGCTGATCTGGCAGCTTACCGCTTATTGAGGTTTCGGGTCTCTTAAGGCCGGTCTAACTGTCTAAAAAGCTATTGTGGACATAGGAGTAACTTAAACTTTGAGCGCGCGTATTTCTAGGAGCCGGGGGCAGGGTATTTAATTTAAATTCTTTTTATTCAGCAGTTTATTAATTTAATCTTTATGGGTAATCAGGCACCAGGAGCCCGACATGATTGCAAAAGAGACATTCGAAGGGTCAAAGTAGCTCGGACCATATGTGAGTGGACTTTCTTTCATGAAATATTTTATATAAATGAGTTAGATAGAGGTTTTCCATAAATAAGATTTTATAAGCGATTTTACATTGATTTTATATAAAAGAGTTTTTATAAACGAGTTTATTTGACTAAATTCCTTATTTGATCTTGAGTAAGCTTTATTGTGTTTCCGAGCATGATTAATACAGAAATAGTTCTATAAGTTGTGTGCTGCTTACTTTTACATGCTTAAGAGTTATAGAAAACAGATTTTGAGGCTTATGACAGAAGAAATAGCAGCACAACTTGAGATTTCAGTTATTATTCAGATTTTTTCTAAGGAATTTATTTTAAAACCACCTCGTACCCATTTATTTTTTGGTGATTACCCAGAGTTGGACCGATGTCTACGGACATCCAGTCCGATTTCAGTTTATGTCAGTGCACTTGACTTTGCCTCACGAGTTTCGGGGACGCTCGGACCGTGAGTGCCAGGATTTGCGGCTCGGCAGACTTGGTGTCCCGAGACCTGCCAGGATTGCGGCTCGGCTGACTCTGTGTCCCCGAGACCTGCCAGGATTGCGGATCAGGCTGACTACGGTCCCCTGCATCCTGCCAGAGCTACTCGAGCTGACTTGGTGTCATCGAGGAATCTGCCGGCGGGACAGGCTGATCATAGTCCCCTGATTTCGCCAGTTTGCGGCTCGGGTAGCCTGCGTGACGCCCGAGACCTGCCAGGGAATTGACGGATAAGACAGGGGTACAATTAGGTGGTAATTTTTAAAGAATTTTAAGCTCTTTTATACAGTTATGACTTTCAACTATTTTATACTAGTTTCTCTGATTTTTCAGGCATTGATACATTTATATAGTTTTGTTCAGTTATACAAGGTTTGAGTACAGTACTTTTATACAAGTTTGGTTTCAGTGTTTTATACAAGCTTTGATTTCAGTGCTTGTGAATAAAATTTATTGAGCTTGAATATGATTTACATAGAATGCTTGAGTTTAGTATGCTTTAAATGAAGAGTACGTATTCAGCTTATTTAACAATTTTTTTTATAGTGGGGGTTATTATGATTGTTAAACTGTTTTCAAAAAATTCTCATGTTTGGTCCACTCACATCTTCAAACTGTTTCACCCCTAGGCCGTAGAAGTACGCGGGATCCGCGCCATATCCTTGAAACCCTTGAGTATGCTCTGATATCTAGTATTAGTGGAAAAATGGAGTTGAGATCTGTTACTTGCGATATTCTGGCTGTTGGGATGGATTTACTGATTGTTTAACAGGTGAAAAATTTTGGGATTGATCAAAATACAGGGGAGACTCTGCCGAAATTTCGGCAGAAGTCTAAGGGAAGTCTGAAAAGAATTTGAGGCGAGAAGGGTAAAAAGGTCTTTTGTGTCCGACATTCGCCAGGTGTCGGACACGCACAGGACTTGGCTCGAATTCCAAAGCGGAAATTGGGTCGGGTCCTGTCAGAGTCTATAAGATGTGTACAGAAAAACAGATGTATTATTAAAAAATACATACGTACATATATAATATGAGTATTAAACGTAAAAAATGTTAAATTCTTTATATGGGTAATAACTCTAGCAAAGTAAAAAAAAATCAAAATAGTGGCTTTCTTGAAATTTGTCATGCTTAATTCGTAGCCATATGAAACCATAAGGCAAATGCAAGACAATGCATGTGAATATTCATTTTTTTCCACCTATGAAGCACAATTTCTTCAACCTCGGGAAAATATTCGGCATATATTCCACTTGCCATAATATCTTTTATTTTGCCAAGTATATTATTCATCCTTTCATAAATTTCACCCATCTTTTGGCCATCACCATCATCAAATTGTACCACGAGATAAATTGGTTTTGTGAAATCTAATATTGCCTCAACATGTTCCCAAAAAGTATCATATTGCACAAAGAATTAAAAACAACAAAAAGTAACCCTAAAAAAAACTAGCCCACCCAATCCCACTCCCGTCTCATCGTGCACCTGCAACCACCTCTCTCTCTCTCTCTCTCTCGTTGTGGGGAGGAGAAGATGGGGCGCTAGGGCAATGATTATCGGGTTGGGAACTGGGAAGTGGGAGAAGGATAGGTTTTTTTTTTCCTTTTAATTTTTAGTTTTTAATTAATTTACTATTTTATTTAACTGGACTTTTTTACCCCTATATTTGATGACAATATTGACATAATGTAACAGTAGGACCAATGTGTCGATTGATAAAGAGTTGATGGACCATTTGAATGAATAATTTAGTTGAGAGATCAAAATGCAACTCGGATATAAATTTGAGGACCATTTAAGTAAATAACTATTTAATATATTAGGGTCTCTCTCAATAAAAAAGATCATTTAAAAAAAGTTAAATAAAAAATAAAATTTTAAAAAAAGAGACCTGGAAAGCTCACAGACCTTCTAGCCCATCATCGTCTCTGTCACTTCCTCGTTAAGTCCCCATTTCCTTTCTTCTGTCTTTCTCATCTCTATCGAATTAGCAGCCTCATTTTACGGACAGACATTGATTTTCGCTGCTTCCTCCTAGAGCGCGCGCAGATCTTCTTTACAACACAGCACCTGCCCCACTCCACCTCACTCAGGTATCTTGATTTGGGATAGGTTAGGGTTTTTATACAAGTTCAAGTCCATGGATGTATTGATTTGGGTTTATTTCAGTTACTCTCTTTCAGACCAGAAAAATCCCTAATTTGGGATTCTTCTTAGCCATCTGTTAGTCGACATTGATTTCATTTACACCTTTCTTAAAAACTTTCACTAATAATAAATTCTCTCCTTGTATAAAGAATTGATTTTTATTGTTCTATGTGGTTGGAATGTATGCAGCTTTACTGTCTTCCTTTTATCTTAAAATTTTGTTTTGTGCCTCTGGTGCCCTTCAGACGCATCTTTACTGTTTTTTTCCTTTTCCTAGTAAGTTCTATGTCTGCAAAATCCCAATTACTCTGATTCATTGATCTTTCAGGAACCTAATTTCATTGCCTCAAGGTCTAAGCTTATGAAATTTAATATTTCTCTGAAGCTAGGATTCTCCTTGTTGTGCATGAAGTTTCATGCAACTTATTAAATTCATCGAGGAAGTGGTTTTGGATTGATTCTCAAAGTTCCCACCCATTTCTTGGATTGGTGTCTTGTGCACATTTTGGATGGTGGGTTGTGTGAATCTTCACGTTTTATTGAAGATTTTTTATCCAGGTATTCTTAAATTCGTGAACTCTGAGTAGTTTCTGAAACAGTTCTGGGGTTTCGAGAAAGCCCTTTCATTTATAAACTATGAGGGAGCTCTAAATATCTGGTCATGTTTGGTACTGCAAAAGTGGTCTTGATTCTTCAGCAGCTTATTACTATTGTGGAAATTGTCGTATTGAGATTATATAATTGAGTTTGAAGCATCCTTAAGAAATATATTATAGATGGGTAGGCCATTGGTTTTCGAGATCTTGGAAAAACCAGCCACGAGTTGTTTCATAGGAATATGCAGTGCAATTTGGTTCTACATACAGAAGAAAAACATTGGGTATTCACATGTGGGCTTGAGTTATGAAACTGCCATTGCAGGGCACCATTGGAGGATTATAACTTCAGCTTTTTCTCATATAAGCATTCTTCATCTTGTTTTCAATATGAGTGCACTTTGGAGTCTTGGGGTAGTAGAAAAGTTGGGGCCTATAGGTCTCGGGATGGAATATTATCTGCAGTACACACTTGTCTTGGTTGTACTTTCCGGAGCGCTAGTCTTGGGGATGTACCATATCTTAATCCAAAAATTCAAGATTGAGTATTTTCGGAGAGTTACCGCTGTTGGGTATTCTTGTGTTGTTTTTGGTTGGATGACGATTCTTTCTGTCAAGCAACCTACATCCAAGTTGCATCTTTTTGGATTTCTTTCACTTCCCATTAGTTTTGCACCATTTGAGTCGCTTATTTTTACTTCAATCATCGTTCCTCAAGCAAGTTTTATCGGTCATTTATCTGGAATTGTTGTTGGGTATGCTATTGCATGGGGTTTAATTAATGGTATGAACAACTACTGGGCAGTTTCCATGTTGGGATGGATTGTGCTTGTTTCTGTGTTCAGTTTGAAGCGATCTGGTGCATATGATTTCAGTTTTCTTGAGATTGAATCTGTTACTGATCCTTCATTGCCATCTGTACGGTTTGTTGGAAATGGTAGAACATTGCAAATGAGCGCGTTACCAGCTACGGGTGTGGAGCTTGTGTAATATATTTGTAAATGCAACCTTGACTTGGGGTCTAGTTATTGCAGAGTTTAGATCCACCAAGCCTTAGTCATACTTGAAACTTTGTTGATTTTTCGGAACATTCCAGATTGGTCACCTCTGCCCACTGTGGTGATACAAATCCCAGGGTGCTACGGTTTGACCCGTTAGAGTGATCGATTGTTGCTTGCTGCATATGTTAGGGTTGATTGTCATTGTTGTGTTATAGGAACGGTTTTTTAATTATCATTTATAGTATCTCTTGAGTCTGTTAAATTGAGCAGATAATGTATCATTCTACTACTGTTTTCTCAGAGAAATGATGGAAGATGAATTGTGTAATGGTGTTGACAATACACATGCAGTCGTTTATTGTACGATACAAGCCTTGAGGAAGATAATTCATTTATTCTTTGTTCAGTCATCTATTTTTCCTGTTTTTGTTTTAATCTCAGAACAGGTCTGAGGTGGGATTTCCATATCTAGTGGACATGTATTATTATTGTATATGTTGATGAAATCATAACTATAACTTCATGCAACCATATCCATTAATTAAAATAAAAATAATAAGAATAAGAATTGGCTTCAACATTAGCCTCCAAGAAATGGGACAGCTATAGGGACTCCTGCTCAATCCATATTGTATAATAAAATTGTATCATGAAAATGTACCCGAAAAAAAAAAAAAAAAAAAATACACATGAGCCATCTTGCAGAATGCCATAATCCAGACAAGTTCATCGTCTTGTTTTTGTGGTACTGTTGCTAACTGTGTTTTTACCACACAACAGACAAGTTCATCGTCTTGTTCATTTCCATTTCCCTTCCTTATGGTTCAACAGCTACCATCACTAATTTAACTCTATACAAGAAATACACCAAGCAAACAAAGATTGAATGATGGGAGATGATAACAGCAGCTTCTTGTTCATCATCTCTGTTACCCTCTCTCCAGTCTCTCCCCGGCTTTCTCTTCAAGTCCAGAACTTTCTTCTACTTCCATCAAATTCAGAACCCACAACGTTTCTGCAAACTCTTCACCCAGAAAAGATTTCACAACGCTCTTCTTTCTCCCCAGTCCTCTGTCCAATTTCCCTCACATCCAAATCCAGACATTCTTCTTTCATATCTAATTTCTGCTGTAAGCTCCTGCTCTTCAATCTCCTATTGCCGTGCAATTCACTCCTGCGTCATCAAATCTTTCAATTATACTGATGGGTTCATTGGCGATCAGCTTGTTTCTTGTTATACTAGATTGGGTCGTGCAGATGATGCACGCAACTTGTTCGATGAAATGCCCAACAAGGACTTGATCTCCTGGAATTCTTTAATTTCGGGGTTTTCACGAAGAGGGTATGTAGATAAATGCTTGGATGCATTTTTTAGGATGAAATTTGAAATGGGAATAGAAACCAATGAGGTTACACTTATATCTATAACCTCTGCTTGTGCTAGCAGGGGAGCTGTTGATGAAGGAAAGTACATTCATGGCTTTGCACTGAAATTGGGTGTGCTGTGGGAAGTTAAGCTTGTTAATTCTCTTATTAATTTGTATGGAAAGTCAGGCTATTTGGATGCAGTTTGTCGATTGGTTGAGACAATGCCTGTAGGGAATATAGTATCATGGAATTTAATGATTGCATCTCATGCTCAAAATGGGACTGCAGCAGATGGAGTGGGTTATTTTAATCTCATGAGAAGGGCTGGAATGAATCCTGATGATGGCACTGTGCTGTCCTTGCTTGAAGCTTGTGAGAATCTAGGTTTACAGAAACTAGCAGAGGGTGTCCATGGTTTGATAACGAAATGCGGTCTCTATGCAAATGCCACAGTTGCAACTGGACTGCTAGATTTGTATGCAAAGTTGGGGAGATTAAATTATTCACTGAAGGTTTTCGGGGAGGTAAATAATCCCGACAAAGTAGCTTGGACTGCAATGCTTGCAGGCAATGCTGTGCATGGGAATGGGAGAGAAGCAATGGAGCTCTTTGAAGGCATGGTTAAGGTGGGTGTGGAGCCTGATCACGTCACTTTCACTCATTTGCTAAGTGCTTGTAGCCATTCAGGGCTTGTCAAGGAGGGAAAGAATTACTTCGACATTATGTCTCAAGTTTATGGAATTGAGCCTAGGTTGGATCACTATTCATGCATGGTTGATCTCCTGGGTCGCTCTGGGCTTCTGAATGACGCTTATGAGCTGGTTAAACGTATGCCGTTGAAGCCAAACTCTGCCGTTTGGGGGGCCCTTTTCGGTGCTTGTAGGGTTTATGGCAACATTGAACTTGGGAAGGAAGTAGCAGAGAGATTATTTTCTTTGGACCCATCAGATTCCAGAAACTATATCATGCTATCAAATATGTACTCTGCAGCTGGTTTGTGGAGAGATGCTTCAAAAGTGAGGGCTTTGATGAAGGAGAAAGGTCTCATCAGAAACCCTGGATGCAGTTTTATCGAACATGGAAATAAAATTCATAGATTTGCTGTGGGTGATCGATCTCATCCGGAGTCAGAGAAGATATACACCAAATTGGAAGAAGTGATAGGAAAGATTCGGGGGGCTGGATTCGTGTCGAAAACGGAGTTTATTCTTCATGATGTTGAACAGGCAGTGAAAGAAGATATGATCAGTAAGCACAGTGAGAAACTAGCCATTGCATTTGGGCTTCTGGTGACTAATGCTGGCATGCCAATAATTATTACTAAGAACCTTAGAATCTGTGGTGACTGTCACAGCACTGCAAAACTCATATCCTTCATCGAGAAGCGAACTATCATAATTCGAGACTCTAAGCGGTTCCACCATTTTGCCGCCGGCATATGCTCTTGTGGAGATTATTGGTGATCCTCTGCGTTATTAGCTTTATGGTGATTCTGCACATGATATTTGTACAAGTCTCGTGTTTCGGATATTTGTGAGAGAAGCGTTGTATGCATAATTCCCCAGTTGTAAGGAAGAATGTATGTAATGTATTGATTGATTTGAAGAATGCTCACAGAATATATATTGATTGATCTGAGGTTGTGTGAGCATGGTATACCTCTGTATACTAATGGATGGCATCGTGTGCATATCTCCTTTTGTATAGGCTGGTAGAGATGAAGAAGAAGATGGTGAGATTATATGAATCCCAATTTGTTATGTTAAAAATATTGTTATAAGATAATACTCCCGGTCTATGAGTTCAGGTTCCTCCAAAAACAAAGTTCATTGGTTTTTTCATTACCTTTCCTTTGCTTTTGTTTCAACTGCTAATAAGATTAACTCTACATTGACATACAAGATAAGGAGAGAGACATTGCTCTGTTTATTCTCCCAACTTCTCTCCCTGCCCTTTATTTCCTTCAAGCTTCTTGTTATGTGCTCGCTAGGCAAGGCAAGGCAATCTTCCTTTACTTACATGGTGCCAGTGGAGCACCACAAAGACAATCGTTCCCCAAAAACGCTGAAGCAGCAAACTTGGTGGCTGGAAGTGGTCCACACAGATGGTTGTGGCTCACATTTAATCTGTCAAGGCCTGAAACTCCACTGGGCACTTTCCCAAAAACCAAATTCCTGGACAAGTCCAATTGCTTCAACGTCTTCACAATCCTCAAGCTCTCCAGATTGAACTTCAACTTATTTCCAGAAGCCGAAAAACCCACCAAGAAATCAGTCTTGTTAAGCAACCCAATCGGACTGCCCGTAATTTCGTTCTCGGATAAATCTATGAAATCATAGAAATACGTCTCTGCAGGCTTCCAGTCCTCCAATTTCAACTTAATCCCACACTTCGCAAGCTTCAGAGAGTAAATGATTGGCGATGAAGTAACCCATTTGGGAATTTGATTCAAATGGAAGCTGTTGTAAGACAAATCGAGGGACTCGATGCCCTTCACCTTCAATTGTGGAAATGGGTCGGTGAGATAATTATGAGAAAGATCAAGGTTAAAAATCTTGGTCAAATTCACAAATCTCTGGGGCACAATTCCCGATAAGCCATTGTATGATAGATCAAGGGTGTCAAGGGCCTTGAAATTTCCAAGGAAATCTGGGATTTGACCCGTCAGGGCATTGTGACCGAGCTCAAGGTAAGCCAGTTTTGGCGCCAAAGCTGAAATTGAAGCTGGGATTTTCCCGGAAAATTTGTTCCGGGAAAGTCTGAGAATTCGGAGCTCCGAAAATGAGCTGAAGAAATCGGGTATGGGACCAGACAAACCGTTTTGCTCGAGATTGAACAGGGTGAGGCTCTTGAGGTTTTGAATGCCGTATGGTATTGACCCGGTTAAGAGGTTGCCGCCCAGGTTGAGCTGCGTCAACCGAGTCAACTTGGAGATTGAGCTCGGGATTGTACCGGTGAACTGGTTGTAATAAAAACTGAGTGCACCGAGCTGGGTCAAGTTGCCGATCTTATCGGGTATTCGACCCGAGAGCCTGTTGTGTTCGATGTAGACGTATTGGAGGTTGGGTAGCCCGAATAGGAGATCCGGGAATGGACCCGAGAAGTTGAGGTTTTGGAGATAGATGCCGTCTAAGAACTTGAGTTTTGCGAGGGAGGGTGAGATTTTACCCGATAAGAAGGTGTTGGGTTGGTCGGGTTGACCCCCGAGAGAGAGGCTTGTGACCCGATTGTTTAAGCAGTTTATGCCCGCCCATGTGCAGCAGTCCGTACCCGGTTTCCATGAGCTGAGCTTGTTGGATGGGTCAGCTGTGATGCCCGATTTGAAGGCAAGTAGACCCGCTTCGTCGTCCACGTGGCAGGCTGATGAGATGGGCTTGAGGCACCGGAGGGTGAGGATAGCAAGCAAGAGGAAGGAGAGCTTCTTCATGTTCATGTGTTTGGGTTTCTGAGAAAGAAGTTCCAAATTTGGCAAAATGGGTTTGGAGAAACTGGGAGTCAAGTAAAAGGCAATGGGCATTTTTATAGGACGTGTGAGATAGATTTGAGTTTGACTTGATTAAATTTGACCAACTTGAAGGAAAAAAGCAATGAAAGAAGCAATTTC
This sequence comes from Prunus dulcis, assembly GCF_902201215.1. Classification (NCBI taxonomy): domain Eukaryota; kingdom Viridiplantae; phylum Streptophyta; class Magnoliopsida; order Rosales; family Rosaceae; genus Prunus; species Prunus dulcis. Next base: position 454,896 of record NC_047657.1, on the reverse strand, counting down.
CCAAAGTGGAACCTTATCTACAATTGAGTAAAGTGAGAGCAATGGAGTTAGAGATAGAGAAGGTTGAGACAAGGATGGTCAAGCTTGTCGGCTCAACTTTAGATCCAGATCCATATGTAACTTGTAATACTTTTCTACAACACCCAACTAATGAATGAGGATTACGACCAACAACTAATGAATGAGACGTTGGCTTTGAAGAACTTGGTATGAAATGGGTCTGAATTTAAAGTTCTGGATAACATTGTAAGTGTTTTGGCTTCCTATTAATAAAACTTACCGACTTCGAAGAAAAAAATCGTCTAAATCAGCTATGCGCGCAATTGACTTAACACTATTATTGATAGAAATTATCAGAAAATTAATTGTGAGTAGGTATGTGGACCACCAATTTTATGTACGTGACTTGTGGTGGCATAGGTACTACAATTTCTTAAAGAGTACTGCTAAACGAACCTTAAAATTAATTAAGTACACCATATTATAAAAGTATATATTGAATTACTGATTTATCCTAATATAAAATGACAAAAAAGGATATATGGAATTGTGAAACAAATATAATTTTAATAAGTACACCATTCTAACCATATTCAACCCTAATCAAGAGATTGATTGTCCTATTGAGTTTTTTAACGAAAGAGGTGGTGATTGCAAGAACTTGGAATTGCAAAAAAAGTGTCAACGGTTTTAGTAGAAGCATAAATCCATATGAAAAGTCAAAGATTTATAAACACTATTAAAAAAAATAAAGCTGAAAATCAACTATAAAATAATGATATAAGTATTAGGGTGTACCAGGGGTATTTTTGGCAGTTTAATAAGGTATACTTAGTTAATTTTACATTTTAATTAAAATATTAGGGTGTATTTAGATCATAGGGTGTACTTAGTTAATTTTAGAGTTCTTTTAGCAGCACTCTTTCTCAAAACTTGTTATAGGCCACAATTCACTTGTGTGGTATTCTTAGCCAACTTGCTCACAGCCCTCAAGCAACTCGGGTGCTGCTCGTATTTAAGAAGAAATGGCACGTCATGTTTGGTGTGCTGGACATAAATTAATGCATGGTTCACATTTAGTTTTTAACATTTTGGAGTGGGATTTAGAAAATTGAATTTTTTTTAAAAAAAAATTTGAAATTTTGGGATTGCATTCATAATTCAACTAAAAAAGTTACTAGCCACAAAGGGCCAATACAAACTAGCCACAAGGGTCATTACAATAACGGAGTGTTTTAATATCAAAATGTTTTAATATCAAAATGATGACAATATGGGGCTCATCCACTAACAATCATGTATAATCGAAGAAAATCTGGCATAAGCATCCCAACTAAGAATACAAACTCAAAACAACCAAAAATAGATAAAGCTTGAAAAAACCAAACCATAACATACAAATAAAACTATCACAAAGGAATATGAAAAACTCTCACAAAATAAGAGGTGAAAACTATACAAAAAACCCAAAAAGTCTTTTTGACTTTATTCCAAACATGAAGAAACTGCAAAAAAAATTGTGGTGGAGATCTAAAGTTGAGACAAAATCATTTACAAAACGAAAACAAATAGGGGAATCCTTCTATCTCCGAAAATGAGAGAAGGTAGAAAGGGAGAAAGGGAGAGGGGAGGAAGAACAGAGTGAAAACGTTTATAGAGTGTTTTCTTGGAGAGAAGGGGCTAGGGTTTTCATCTTTTATGTATTGATGAAATTTAGATATCTCGTCAGCCAAGTTTCAATAATTTCCTTATAAAGTTAGGATAATGGCTTACTCTCCCCTCAAAGTGAAAATGTTTGTAAAGTGTTTTCTTGAAGAGAGGGGGCTAGAGTTTTCATTTTTTATGTCTTGATGAAATTTAGATATCTCGTCAGTTAAGTTTCAATAATTTCCATATGAAGTTAGGATAAAAAGAAATTATAGAAGCAAGAGAGTTGCAATTTAAGTTGTTAAAAATATTACAATGCACATGAAATTCTATGTTCGATTTTCACTTTTCAATATCGCTTATATAAAATATATTATAACCAGTCAAACTCAATAATAAGACCCTACCGACATTTTAATAGACAACGTGATTTCCCTCCACCATCACCATCATTTCTATCACCAATCACTACAACTGTCGCTCTAGTTGTGGCTGCTGCTTCCATCCATCAACGTCGAAGTATATATTATTGCCACCTCCACTATTGTCCTTGTCATATGTTTATATATATTTTTTCAAGTGATATCAATTTTATTTTAATTTTTGTCAAACTTCTTCTCTGGACCATCCAATACAGTAATCAAATACAAATTAGGAATTTGCCCCAAATGAATGATGTGTTGAATTTGCCTTCACACACAAGAGGACGAAAGGATGAGAGAATGTATCAATTATCCTTGCGTTATTTTGTCCCACATCGAACTAGAGACCTAAACAGCGAAGCAGAATGGCTTATAAAATGCGAAGTACACAGATGTTCAATTCATACCTTTCTCGGCCTTTTGGCTAAGATCAAGTGTAGTATCTGTTCTTATCAGTTTAATATCTGATACGTGGGTCAATGGCCCACACGATATTAAATTAATTTCTTTAAGGGGAGGGTCCACTATAATAGCTTGCTATTGGGGCTCTCACGTGTCGCCCAAGCGTTGCACTGCAGCGTGGGCCTGGCGCACCCCAACAAATCTAGTTGAATATTTTTGCAGACATATTTTATTTTGATTTTCTGTTCCTGTGGTGGCCCAAAATCATGGCCTTTTTTATTTTGTCCTCGTAGACATGTCGGGGGGGTCTCCTCATGGACCATGGAAGATCCTGGCAAAACATACACTTTGAAGAGAAGTATGATCCTCTTTAAACCAAACTAACCTAAAACATTTTAAAATATGAATAATACTAGTCTTACCACATTTTTATACCACATGATGTGGCAATTGATGTGTACATAACACATCATGTAAAATAATAGTTTCTATTTTTCTAATTTTATTTATTAAAATATACTTAATTCATTTAATTGATGTGACATATGATATGGACATGCCACATCATGTGGTATAGAAATGTGAAATAAAAATATGGTAAGTGTAGCATTACTCTTCAAATTATTTAATATTTTCTTTTCGTTTATGATTTATTTCAATATTTGTTTTTTCTAATTATCTTAATTAAAATACACTTCATTGATTTAATTGATGTGACATATAATATTGATATGCAACATCATGTGGTATAGAAATGTGGGATAAAAATGTGATAAGTGTAGCATTACTCTTAAAATATTTTTAGTTAGTAAAATACGGAATGGAAAAAGTATAAATAAAAAGATATTGAAAAACACAAATGAAAAATTCCGCCGCTATATAATTTGTAATAAATACCCTTCAAATTGTAGATCTTATATATTTCAAACAAAAAATACGTTGTGTGAATCAAAGGATGAGCGAATCGACTACTCTGTTAAACAATCTGCTCCCTTTAGAATTTGTCCCGCAATCAAGTGCAGCTTTCAAACGACCATTAGTGAAACCAAGGAACTTGCTTTGCAATACAAGCACAATTAGTAAAACCAATATGCAGGTACTTGTCCCACATCGGCTAGGGGTTGAGGTGGGCACGTATAAATATAAAAGGATGAGCATCTGAAAACGTACTCACCTGGATAGGGTCTTGATTTGTATTGCTTTAGTCATCTTGATTTGTATTGCTACAATGGAATAGGCTTGTTCCCTTTTCATTTATGCTTTTGATTTATGTTCAGGAATCGGATGAATATATACAAACACCGCATTATTTTAGACGCTGGGGAATTGAGGGAGAAACATCCAAATTGTATACCAGTAAGAATTTTGCCGCATTAAACACTTCCTATGCATCTAGTGGATATACTCTGTTTAATTTGAGCCTCCCTGCAGGTGACTCTGGAAAAGGATCCAAGGAGTGACATTCCTGACACAGACATGAAGAAGTTAGTTTCCAATTCCTTTTTTGCTTATGCTTTTGATATATGTTCCGAAATCTGTCAGAAAAAAAAAGAAAGACGACGACATCAGTATATATGAATTGCATACCGAAAGAAAATGTACTTATTTACTTCAAAGGGCAAACTCCAAGTTCATTTCTGATTGCAGATTCCTAGTGTATGGTGATATGCCTCTTCGAGATTTTGTTTCTTTTATTCGGATGCGTATCAGAGTCAGCAGGAAAAAACGTATATTTGTCTATTGCAGGAACACTGAACCTCCATTTGGTGAGCTGCAACGCATTTTTGTTTTAGCCGTAATAATAACTTCTTCCCAAATTAGTTGTGATTGTAATAATCTTTCAATGTTACAGATGCCTTGATGTCTACAATCGATGAGGAAAATAAGGATGAAGATGGATTTCTTCACATCACCTTCAGTGGTGAAGGGAGAGTCTCTGGATCCAATGAAGAGCAATAATGCTCTGTGTTAATGATCTGACCTGCTTAGTCATTATAATTTAGGCTTTGGCTCAAATGTGACGGGTTGCCAGACTTTTCATGCTCAGTCTAGTGGGCTACTCCCCCCTCCCTCGATCATGCAATGGCTGTGCAAACCATCTGCTTCACCTGCCTATAAATAGAAGACCAAAAGAAGGGAGAAGGAGACTGACTCTTTCTTGTCACTTAGAATAGCTCTATTCTTGTATAATTGGCAAACCAGTTGTAACAAGGATTCAAATCAATGCAAGTACCGTGCTCTTCCATATCTCCAACCCAACTCACGTACTTTGATCCTAGTTATCTTGTACCCCCTCTAGGGTCAAGGTTTGCGTTGACTGCTGCTCCTACCAGTCAACAGTTTCAATAATTTTTTGGTGCTTCTGTTATTATTACCTATAGCAAATATTTTTCAATGAATTTAGAAAGCTCTGGATATTAATTTAATTTAATTGGAATCAAACTGGACTTGAGCAAAGAAAGCGAAGCCCAGCCCATCCAGTGACTAAGTAACTTGGAAGGGTTGCCGCCACGTGGGACTCAGTCATCCCACCTAAACGAATGAATGAAATCCAAGGGAAAGCCCAAGAACAATTAATTAAGACGGCACCAAACTGCACACTGCGCACAGATAACTTGTCCAAAACATAAATAAAATAAATAATAAGTAAAATAATCGACAAAAAATTTAAAAGAAGAAAGAAAGAAACTACGCACAGAGAGACAGAGAGAGAGAGAGAGAGAGAGGTGGAAAGAAAGACCGAGGCAGAGCGATGATCTGAGTCTGAGGAAAGCTCCAATTCCCTCCACTTTCTCCTCTTTCTCCTCCTTCGTCTTCAACCCAGAAACCCTACAATTCCCAATTCCACAGATTACATACACCTATACATTCACAAACACGAACACTGTTTTTTGTTTAATTTCATCCGATTTGTATCAAACACATTGCAATTTCCCCTTCATCCAACATGTCTATCAACATGAAAACCCTAACCCAAGCCCTGGCCAAGACCGCTGCGGTCATCGAGAAGACCGTACAGACCACGGTCCAGGAAGTCGCCGGACCCAAACCTCTCCAGGACTACGAGCTTTTCGATCAGATCGGGTCGGCCGGACCGGGTCTGGTCTGGAAGCTGTACTCGGCCAAGGCTGCTCGTGAGTCCAACCGGGCGCACCAGTACCCCACGGTCTGCGTGTGGGTTTTGGATAAGAAGGCTTTGTCGGAGGCCCGCGTGCGTGCCGGGTTATCCAAGGCGGCGGAAGATGCGTTTTTGGAGATCATTCGGGCCGATGCATCGAGGCTGGTGAGGCTGAGGCACCCCGGGGTTGTGCACGTGGTTCAGGCGTTGGATGAGAACAAGAATGCCATGGCAATGGTCACGGAGCCGTTGTTTGCCTCGGTGGCCAATACGCTTGGGAATGTGGAGAATGTGGCTAAGGTGCCTAAGGAGCTTAAAGGAATGGTAGGTAGCTCTAGTGGGCTTCAATTGTTTTTTGTGAATGTCGGATTTGAGTTTGGATAATGTAATGTATAAATGCATGTTTGGATTATTCTGGGCCTTCTGATTATTGTAAGGTAGTTTAAATCTGTGAAATGCTCGCTAGGATTTAATTTCTTTAATGTGGATCAGTAGATTACCCACTTGAATTCTAATGTAATTGTGTGGTTTTAAGAATGATACATCTGATTAGTGTTAATAAGATGCCCGTTTCAATTTGAATGGTCCTATACAAAAGAAATTGTAGAACAAGAGTTGTCTGTATGCTGTGAAAACTGCAGCTTCCGCAGAACTGATAACACACCAATAATAGATAAATTTGTTTAATATGCATATTTTAATAGAACTGATTCTCCAACTTGATAAATTTGTTTGCATAGCTTCACATTGATGTTTAATATGCATATACTCTTTTTTGACTGAGTGATCTAAGACCTTATGAGCAACTTCAATACTATTGGGCTTATTATATTGAAATCAGTAAAAGTAAAATTACAAGATGAGGACATGACAAATTTTTACCCAGAACAGAATCATTGTTTGGAAAATATATGTTTGTACTATTATCGATTAATTTGTTGGTGGTGAAATAATTTTGTTTTATAGCTATATTTGCATCTGATTTGTAAATTTTGTGGGGGCTGGATATTTTCCATCTGTCCAAAGGAAGTATGTTGTCGAAAATATTCTTCTATGGAAACTGGACTTTTTTATTCGATTTCCTATCTGTCGTGCACTATGAGTTGATCCTGTGGTATCATAGCTTGCTCAAAAGGATTTTTGCTTGCCAGGAAATGAGTTTGTTGGAGGTGAAGCATGGTTTGCTCCAGATAGCAGAATCCTTGGACTTTCTCCATAACAATGCGCATCTTATTCATCGGGCTATATCACCCGAGGTAACAATTGTTTGTTTTCACAATATTTAAAATATGTAGAAGTGAAATTTGTCAACATTTGACCTCACTTAGAGATGTTTTCTCTTCTGTTAATCTGGAGGGTAGAATATTTACAAGACTATATGCCCTTGTTGTCCGTGCTAGTTTGAAGATATATTTACTAAGGAAAAGTCCATATTTTCATTTTATTGCTTGATATTTATTGATCAATTCCCTTAATGAATACAATAAATGTTTTTCTGGTTAATTACTTATCGTGCTTGTCCTTCAAGTTTGAGCTCCAAGGCATATTGAATTTCAATTTAATGCAAAATCATATTTCTGCAGAATGTCTTTATTACATCAAGTGGAGCTTGGAAGCTTGGTGGATTTGGTTTTGCAATCTCAACAGATCAGGCCTCAGGCAATATGGCTAATGTTCAGGCATTCCATTATGCTGTGAGTGAAGTCGTTGATAGGATTTTTAAATAAGCTTATTATACATAGAATTCTATTCCCCGTCCACATTTGGTAATCTTGTGAATTCTTGATTTCTGTTCACCAGCACATTATTAATATACACTTGGCTTGTAGATCTTGATCTCTTATTCATTGTATCATTTACGTTTTTGCATGTACCCACATTCATGAATCTATGAATGTCTTCATTTTCTTCCTTGTTTCACTTCTATGCAGTTGCTTTTGCAACAACTTTGAATGATCTTTCTTGCACACTGGACTTCTTTACAAATAGTTAAGAGTTTGACCTTTTCTTTTATGAGCCATATGCTGTTTCCTTGTGAAAATGTTGACTCACTTTTTAGGTTTATTTATTTAAGCTTATTATATCAATGGAGAAGATCAATTTATGTGTTATTCAGCAAAAAAGAAGATGAATACATATTTTTCCCATGAGCCATATGTACCTATCATTATTTGATTTGATATGGGTTGCACAGGAGTATGATGGTGAGGACTCTGTACTTCCCCTTCAGCCATCATTGAATTACACTGCTCCTGAACTTGCTAGGAGCAAAGAATCTTCAACTGGATGTTCTTCTGATATTTTCAGCTTTGGATGTCTTGCCTACCACTTGATTTCACACAAGCCTTTGCTTGACTGCCACAACAATGTCAAGATGGTAATTTTGTTTTGAAATCTTCACTCTTTCATACAAATGTGGGTGTTTTAATTGGTAGTTTTTTTCATATCCTGAAAACACAAAAATAGCTTGTATGATATGCTTATCTCCTTTACCAACTTCTGGCTGCTACTTTGCCTTCATTTCATGTGCACTAAAAATTGGTCGTGCAAGTGATTCTCATGCTCGATCTATGATTCTGTATATGTTGTTAATTCTACATTTGTCTTCTGCAGTATATGAATACCTTAAGTTACTTATCTAGTGAAGCCTTTTCCTCTATTCCTCCGGAGTTAGTTCCTGACTTACAAAGGATGCTCTCTACAAATGAGGCTTTCAGGCCAACATCAATGGATTTTACAGGTAAATACATGAACCTTATTGTAATGGAGCTTTTCCATATAGGGAAAACATTCCTCTGCTTCCAAACCAATCGATGTAAAATAGAGAGAAAAATAGAATACACAAGAGATGTTTGAAGAGACAGAGAAGGATAAGTTGAGGCAAAGTATGGCAAAGTCAAGTTTGTATTAATATTCATCAATATGCCAGAAGTCTCAAAAACTATTACTAGAAACGTTATGTATATAGTCATTGCAAAATGATTAAGGACTTAAAAATAATAAACCTAGTAACTAAATTCCCAAATTCGACTGATTAAAAGTAAATAATAATTAAATCTCTTTTTTTAGTTTTAACAGATAGAAGCTAAACAATACTAATCTCATTTATTTATTTATGTCTAAATAAATAAAGATCTCCTTGCGTCACGAACCCCAGCTTTCTCTCTCTCTCTCTCTCTCTCTCTCTCTCTCTCTCTCAATAATTTTCAGGGTAGTTTATATGCATTGCAACAAGAAATAATATAACGTAAGAGAAGATAAGAAAGAAGATTACTGGAAGATTTAGCAGTGCGGAACATCATTTATTGAGTTGTAGGGAGTTCATCAAGGCCTTACCAATTTTATGCTCTTATTAAACATTTCACCTACAAGTGTAAGTTGCAAATTTATTTGAATTACCTGCAATGTCTCTTTCCTCTTAGCTAAAACAGCAGAAAATGATAAATCCTTAGTGTTCAATGGCATGACAGTTTGTAAAAGCCCTAAGGCATTACTGAATCCTCCATCATTATTAAAGGTGAGAGTGCATGAGGAATTCAGGTTGTTCTTTTCCTGATACATGACGATCACCCCCAAATCTTCTTGAATGCTCTTCGTGGAAAGCCAAAATTAATGTAGAATCATGTATAGAATTTGTTTGGTCATGCTTGATTATGTTTTGTTGCTATAGTCTCTGCAGTACATTTAGCTGGAATATTAGTGTTTCGTTACATACTAAGTGAACATGGATTGCCATTTGACTCAGGATCGGGCTTGTTTATAATATTATATTTTTTGCAGGTTCTCCATTTTTCCGGGATGACACTAGGTTGCGTGCTCTTCGCTTTCTCGACCACATGCTTGTATGCATTTGCATTTCAGCGTAACCAGTGCATGCTTCTGGGATAAAGTTACCCCTGGAGCAATATATTAAAAGAAAAAAAAAATATTGACAGCAATAAAAAATTACTCGGTCATAAATTTTTTATTTACTTGCAGGAAAGAGATAACATGCAGAAGTCTGAATTCCTGAAGGCATTATATGATATGTGGAAAGATTTTGACTCTCGTGTATTGCGCTATAAGGTTTGAGTTCATTCTTGTCTGATCAAGTAATGTGTCATTTATTTATCTCATCTATTTTTACAGTATATATGTTTTGTGTAATTAAACCTGAATGTTTGAAGTACGTTGAATTGTTGATTTTGCACAAACCTGAATGTTTGAAGTACGTTGAATTGTTGATTTTGGAAACTAAAATTCAACAAACAAAGATTAATGAAATAAAGACCACATGATGATTTTTGTGTTTGGTTAAAGAAAGAAAGAACTCTTGAGTTACATGTGTCCTATATTATTTAGCTGTACTAGTGGAAAACTAAATGAATTGAAATCTGGGAATCTGGGTATCTGGTTATGCCTGTTAGTAATTTGCATTTCACGATTATTGCATTCTCTAGTTTGGCTGATCCCACTGCTGCAGATATTAATTTTTTCAGTGGGGACCACTTGAATGATTGAACATGGTCTGTATTATCTTTTTTCTAGGTACTGCCGCCGCTTTGTGCAGAACTCAGGAATTTGGTTATGCAGCCAATGATTCTGCCCATGGTTCTCACTATTGCAGAGTCTCAGGTACTAATTGCTTCACCTTTGTGATTGGAGATCTGCCATCACCGTACCTACAACAAAAGCTTTGTGAATTAAATCTTAAGCTATGTAACTGATCAGGCTTGTGAGTTACTCTAAACGAATCCTGTAGTGCTTGTTATGGGGTATTAGATTATATCATAGTTCCAATAAAAAAGATTGTAGCAATGATGGGTGTTAGAGTTTTTATGTTTTGGGTTAGTTCAGGCAGTTTAGCAAGTTTTATTTTTGTTGCTGTAATTTGAAAGTGGTCTTCGCTATGGGGTTCAATTTCTACAGACTTTGGAGATTTATCTTTTGAGATTATTTATTTAGATTGGAAAGCAGCCATCAGTTAATTTCCCAGGCCAAGTTAGTTTTTTCTTCAGGTTTTTCTGTATGCTAGAGGTTTGGGGACCTGGTTTTCGTCTACTTGTTATATCTTTGTTTTAGTCTTCTTTTGTGGTCATCTTGACCACTGCTGTATTTTATTGATATATGCAATAAAAATTGTTTCTTTAAAAAAGAAAAAAAGAAAAAAAGAAAAAAATGGACTCCTTGTCCATAGTTGATCACATGTCGTTTTTCAGAATCCCCAGGAATGGGAAGAAAGCCAATGTTTTATGGGGCTGTAGTGTATTGGCTATTCTTTGGGTGGTTTGGTTAGAATGAAACAGATTAATTTTTGAGGATCAAGCAGTTCTCGAAACAGAGGAATTGTGGGAGAAAGTTAGACTATGTTCTTCACTGTGGACCTCTGACTTCTTCAGTCTTTAGAGATGTCCTTTTAGGGTTATTTGGCTGGATTGGAAAGCAGCCATTTCCTAGCTATAGGTTGTGTGCGCTACTGGGGTTCTTTTGCTAGTAGCTTAGGGTTTGTTCAGTCTAGTTGCTCTTCTTTGTGGCCAACTTGGCCATCTCTGTATTTTATCTATTGCAATAAAATTTGTTTCCTTTAAAAAAAAACATACCGTTTTTCTTAAGAAAATATTAGTGTCTTGTCAAGAGAAAAATGTTGTCAGTTCACTATTTGTTTCTCCTAAATGGTTTCCCATTATTCATAGCTCATATTCCAATATTCTCTTCTAACTTCAATCTCAAAAAGTACCATAGAGGTAAGATGGTAATTATAACATGTCATTTAATTTGATACATTTTCCCCATATATATCACTATTTATTTCTCCTAAATGGTTTCCCATTATTCATAGCTCATATTCCAATACTCTTCTAACTTCTCAAAAAGTACCATAGGGGTAAGATGGTAATTATAACATGTCATTTAATTTGATACATTTTCCCCATATGTATCACTATAAGTATAAATCACATGTTGGTCCTATTTGAGACCCCCTTGGTTGCTAGGTTAACCCCTCTCTGTTTTTTGTTCAGGAACTAACAATTTTACCCAATCATTTTATTCCATATTAATATTTTTATTCAATTGGAGAAACAGCCATGGCTACTGGCCATGGTGGACTGTCATGGGTGTAGAGGTGCTGATCCATTTGCAACAGGGGAAGGGCTGGAATGTATTTTACTTTTATTTTATTTTATTTTATTTTTTTTCCAGAGGTAAAATTAAAAAGTTACCAACTAAGGGAGGGGCTAACTGAGCAAATGTAGGATTCAAATAATGCCACTCTAAAACATGTGAATTTTTAAATGATCCAGGTAAAGAATTGTGTAATAATTTCATCGTTGTTATCACCATCATTTTTGCTGTCATTATTAACTGCCATGACGTTTATTTTTGCAAAAAGTGACACGATAATTAAGATATCAAATCATGAAGTACTGAGCCCAAAGTATTCTAAATACACACTCCTCTAACTATCAAACATACGCACATCTTCAGGTGACTGTAAATGCTTTTTCTTTCATAATCATGGGTTAGTTTTTCAATTGGATTAATGGAGTTGATGCCTTGAAAATTAATGTAGGATAAGAATGACTTTGAGCTATCAACGTTGCCAGCTCTTGTTCCTGTGCTGAGTACCGCTGTGGGTGACACATTATTGCTGCTTTTGAAGCATGCAGAACTCATAATCAACAAGGTAAGTGAAGATGCTCTGTTCTTCATGGTTTAAAATATTAGTTGCATTCTGTAGTTTAATCCTTGTGGTCTTGTTTGTGTACTGTTGCTGTTTGGTGCATGAAAAGGGATGCTGATTCCTAGGCATGAAAAAAGAAAAGGAATCAGAAGTTAGTTAAAATGTTGTCCTAATGGATTTTCTCATACCTTTATCAGTTCTATTTTTTTTTCCTCACATTAAGTTTTCATTTTGTTTCCTGTTTATCGTGGGGTTTAGAGGCACAGTTCTCTGCGTAGTACTGTAGTTTTAATTTGGTTATAAGAAGCTGCTATCACAAATGTGCATGTCTTAAATATTATTTTTAAAACTTTGTTCAGTTATGTTTTGCAACTCACTCAATTCCTCTCAACTTAACTCTGCCTTAATCCCAATAGTTTACTGCTTCGGGGTTGGCTATAAGAGTTCTATCCGACACTAATTGGGTTTCACCAGATGAATCTTCGGCCAGTTAACCTTCAGAGCTTTTGTTTTTGATTGTCAGAGACAGTGTCTTTCATTCTTGAACCTTAAGACACTGGAAGCCTGTACCATGCGGTATCATAATGATTTGAGTCTTTTTCAGCTTTTCAACCGTATATTCATTTGCCCTCTTATCAGAAAGAAAATATGTTCATTAGCTTATTACTCCATGCAGTGGAGGAAGTTCAGAATCAAAGTATATCTCAGATTTATTACTGGATTCATTTCAAGCTTGTTTCTATAGTTAATTGTCGATGAACCTTATGAATATATCTGCTGGGCTCCAATAGACTACTACTTTGTTAGTAGATACTTTTTCCATTTTGAGTTATATTCTTATTTTGTTATGTATGTATTGTAGACTATGCAAGAGCACTTGATATCACATGTCCTGCCCATGATCGTTCGAGCATTTGGTGATACTGATGCTCGCATACAGGAGGAGGTTTTGAAAAAGTCTTCTTTCCTTGCTAAGAAACTTGATGCTCAGGTGAGTATCCATTGTCATTCTTTTGGAATGTATATATGTGTGTGTGTGTATTCTTCCAATTTTTCTTCATCATCAGTGGTTAGACACGTTTATGGAGTTGCTTTTGTGATACGATATATTGTCGGAGATAAAGTGTTGTTAACGACTGCATCAAACATAAATCATAACAACACAGGACCAAATAAAAAATTATAGTCTCCTATTTAAAAGGAATATCAGCAGTCTAAATTTAATGTTGAATGCTATTTTTGAAAGAAATGGAACAAATGTTGGTTTATTTGGTTATCCAATGATGAGCTCATGATGTGCTGGCTGAAGTTTGCCATTCTGTTTGAAGTAGATCCTAGCTCTGTGAGCTTAATAATTATGCGTTTGGCATATTATAAGTTATATTTCAGTTGCTTGAGATGTTTTTACAAAATTTTTTTGATTTATTTACCATTAAAGTCTTATACTTCAACAGTGGAGATTTGTACCAAATTAAGTGAGTTTCTGGATTATACCCCTGGCTATTTCGAAGTTCATTTTATTAGATTTTTTTTTCTTTCTTCTTATATACAAAAATGTTTGTAGCACATGGACAACGATAAACAAAACCTATAGTATCTGCTTAGAGTTTTAGTATCTTTCTTGTGAATGATCATTTTACTAGAGCTACTAGTATGTATTGTCTTATATTTTCATTCTTTCCAGCTAGTGAAACAAGCTATTCTGCCTCGTATTCATGGCTTAGCTCTCAAAACAACTGTTGCAGCGGTATGTAAACTTAATTGATACTTTTTATTTGACTTTTCGTTTCTTAGGTTTAATTTTAAGCACATTCTTGTTGTGCATTCACCTTAGATGATATCAATATGTTCTTTCCATTTGTGCATTGGATCTTATAACTGTTGTAACATATTTCTATGAGCATTCTAAGTTAAAAGACGTTTTGGTCCGCTACATTGTGAAATTCACAATGAGAGGTACTCATCGTTGTTATCGTCATCCATTCCTTTGTCCAATGGTGTGGAACTGGCTAATGTATTCTGGTTTTACTTTGTTTTCTTTTCCATGCAATATCTCATATTATGTATATTTTTCTTTAATTTTTTTATTTACTTCTCATGCAAGTTTTTGTCAGCCTCTTGGTGTCTTACCGTCTACTTTTAACTAATCATTCCTTTGAGTGTCACTTCCTGTCTTCTCCTATTATGTTTCATTTGATTGTGCTTTAATATGTATCACTCTATCCCATAAAGAGTAGTTGACCTAATCGTAGTTATTTGGACCTTTACATTTTTTATTATTTATAATTGCACTCTTTTATCACCTAGTGTACATGAGCTTGTCTGAATTTTGTGCATGCTGTGCTAGTTGTTATCGCGTGCACATATATTTCCCTGTTATTTTGCATTACTGATTCTTAATGCAGGAAATGACTTGATTCAATGGGTTATTACCTCCTAACTTGTCAGAAGTATAATTCTTTTGTTTGTTGAATTTGCACCCCCCATATACTGTTTCTTTAATCCCACTAATTCTTAAACCTTTTGATTGTAATGGGTTTGTCCATGTTTCTACTTTTGAGGAAATTGACTCACTGCCATTCATTAATTAGCATACATCATGAAATGACTTCGTGCATATCCTTATTATTTCATCGAAAACTTCTAAGCAGGGTTTAGTGCTGAACTCGTGATGCTTAGTGTAATCCTACTTTTATCTGATTAATGAGAACTCAATTTCTTTGTAGGGCCCACCATAGTATATCTTTTGCTACTCCGTCATCAGCTTTTGTGATTTATTTACTTATGCCATTCTCCATTGAGTGTTTAGTAAGTAGATGCTGGATTGTCTCCATAGAGGGTCTATTTGGCATAAATCCAAATTGGTTATCAGGCAGTGTTTGATTCTTCCATTATATTTTGTTTTTCCACTTTCCCATATTTCATAGCGTGATTCGTCAATTCCTTGAGGAGTTTACAGCTCCGCATCCCATTTATTTTTATATATTGGTATTGTAGTGCTCTTCCTCCACTCATTTGCAGCGTATCTTCAATTTAAATTTAAATTGATAGTTTTGTTACCACTCAGCTCCTACATTTTCATAGTTTTCGACACCTCTATAGGTATTTTTAAAATATGTTTCCCCCATCTTTGTAAATAACTCCACCAAACTCTTTAGTGTTAATTGGAGTTTCATTCTTTTATTTGGTTCATAGTTTCCAATTAATAATACGTCATTTAATAATCCTTGAAAATACTTTTCTCATATATCGAAATGTATTACCTATTAATTTTTTATTTATCTAAACTGTCTTTATCTGTGAAGTATGTTTTTTAAGCACTATATATCTGGTTCTTTGTCCATCCTATATGTATTTTGTTTTCAGTCTACTTTTATTAATAAAGTCTGTTCCTTACACATTTAACTTGGTCCACTTTTCCATGTGAAACCTTTCTTTTTCTTTTGCTAAATTTGTAAATTTCTGTGTCATTCCCCCTCTGTTTCGATCACTGTAAAGACGGATTTCTCATTTTATTTTTAACCAATATAGACGTCTTTATACTCCAAAACTGATCATTAAGCTTATTTGTGGGAGTCACCCTGCGATTTCTCGTGACGAATCTTCTGTCCGAGTTTGGTTATTCAAATATTCTTTGGTTTATTTGTGTATTTTGAAACCATATTATTCCTTTGGACAATGGAATGCTGTCGACACTAAATTCAGAAAATCTAAAGGTGCCTTTAGTTTTTGTGGATCTAAGGTCAATGGAATGACAGTTCAAGACAAATAAAGTAGAAATATGTTACCCCTATTTCTTTAGTACTGGATTCAACTATAGCTCTTAATTCAATGGCATGTTACCCTTGCCAAAAAATAAATATGTTACTACTGTTTCATTTAATTTTTGTGGCTTAACCTTAATGTAAGAATTGAATATGAACTTCAAATGTGCTTCTTTTGACAGGTGAGAGTCAATGCTTTGCTTTGTCTAGGAGATTTGGTTCCTACACTTGATAAGCGTGCTATTTTGGATATTTTGCAAACAATTCAGCGTTGTACAGCAGTTGATCGTTCTGCTCCTACCCTTATGTGTACCCTTGGGGTGTCAAACTCAATTCTTAAGAAGGTAATAGTTTCCAATAATGAAACTGGCTTTGGAGTTGCTTTATTTGTCTCGCTTATATTGTTATGTATTATTTCAAGTTACCACTCATTGTCCTTACTTCATGATTTTCAGCATGGGGCGGAATTTGTTGCAGAGCATGTCCTCCCACTACTCACACCTCTTCTTACTGCCCCGCAATTAAATGTTCAGCAGTTTGCCAAATATATGCTCTTTGTCAAAGATATTCTGAGGTATTAATTTAACATGTCGAGCTTCACTCTATTGTATTGGGGGGATTTGTAATGCCTGGGTGTGCTTACATACATGCTAATCAGTTTCAGCATTATGTATTTGGTTTATTGCTTCTTTTAGTTTTCTGATATTAAGTGTTATTCTCTTTTTATGTAATGGTTTTGTGGCAGGAAGATAGAGGAAAAACGGGGAGTTACTGTGACGGATTCTGGAATCCCAGAGGGAAAACCATCTGCATCTGCCAATGGGCTCCAGTCCCAAGTCCCAGGCAAAATAAGCGGAACTGTCGCCACCGCTGCAAACGGCAGTCCAGGATGGGATGAAGATTGGGGCCCCATTAGAAAGCAGCCTTCCAATTCCCTCCAAAATTCTACAAATAGCATTACCTCAACTTATCCCATTCAGGGTATTGAACCAATTCAAGTAACTTCTTCGCGAACTGCAGTTTCTAGTCAGCAAACACCCGTGTCATGCCCCCCAGTTGATATAGAGTGGCCTCCTCGGGCGTCCTCGGGAGTTACTCCTCTTGGTGATGGTGAGAAGCAATCAAATGCTGGAGCATCATCCAGTTCCAGTTTTGATGACATAGATCCTTTCGCCAACTGGCCCCCACGCCCTAGTGGCTCAGTAAGTGGAACTGGCCCTTCCAACAATGGTGCAATAGAATCGCCCAGGAACAAATATGGTCCCAATTCATTATCAAGTACATCAAACAGTATGAACCTCTACAGCAACGACAATGACAGTTGGGCCTTTGGCACCCAAAGTTCTGTTGAGCAAATAGGACTGAATCAAGGCAACGCAACTTTGAATACTGGTAGTTTGGGTAGCTCAGGTTTTAACCCCCAGAGTTCTATTGGGTTTTTGAAACAGACTCAGTCCATTTCAGCTTCAAGTGCTTACACAGATAAAAAGTCAGCTGATTTGGGATCCATATTTGCTTCTGGCAACAATGCGCAGAGAGCACCTAGACTTGCTCCTCCCCCTTCAACTGCTGTAGGTCGAGGAAGAGGTAGAGGGAAGGGTGCTAGTTCAGTGTCTCGGTCCAGCCATGCCAAATCAGCATCTGAACAGCCACCCCTTTTAGATCTGCTATAAGCTTATAATACAATGTTTGTATCTTCATTAACGTAGGATAAAAAGAGCAGCACAACAAAAATTTGTGAGTGGCCCATGTAGAGTATCCCTGCCATGCTGTGTGGAGAGACTGGTTTTGTAAATGATTTTGGGATACTACGTCATATTTCTAGCGTGGCCGACAGGAGCAGCTCTCGGGGATGGCAAGGTTTGTTATGTATTTGATCTTTTGTGCTTAGTTTGTATTTTGTTGCGATTTGGCACCAAATTTTGCTTTGTAATTTGAAAGCTTCTTTTGTTTAATTCTTCTGGATGGTATATTCTTCGTTACAGGCCCAGCTTCAGTGACTGGGCTGGAAATCAATAAAAGAGATTAAGGTTGTAAATGCTATTGGAAGGAATCTCTACCAGACAATATTTTTAACTTCATTTGATTTGTTTTTACACAACCAATGTTCGGAGAGAGGAGACTAAATGCTCTAAACCACTTTTAACTACAAGTCCCTTGCGATGCATTGCAACACTCTCATGAATAAGTGGATGGTAATAATTGGAAAAACTTAAATAAATAATTCCCCCATTTCTTATGATTGACCTAATATGCTTGCAAAGTTTGCCATTTATTATAAAAATAGTGATTGTGTCCTTTGTTTTTGAAAAACAAAAATGGTTTTAGGAGTATGATCTAAGGCACATTTATGATGCGCAACCAACTTCATGAGAAGATGGTGGTCGAGATGTATTTGAACATGTCAACAGTGGCGATTGGCTTTTCAAGATGAGTTTTTTATGGCTGCTAACCACTTCTTCCTTTCTATTGCAACTACCTCTTCAAAAAGTAATCCTAAAGCATAGCATAACATGCATTAACCAATCAACAATATTATCAAATGAATTAATTACCAATAAAAAATGAATATGAAAGTAGTTGGATAGCGGCATCCAAGGGCTGAATAGCTGAAGGGCGTCATTAGCGCCTCCACTTTTCAATGATGAAACACGGAAATGGAATATGGGGAATTTCAATAAAGTGGGCGTTATTTTTGCACTCTTTTTGGTTTTGGTTATGGCTTTCACTTTCTTGCCTAATTAATTACACATGACCAAAATCAGGGACTTGCTTTCTCCATTGACGAGGCTTTTTATTCAATGTCGGGACCATCAACAAGGCACTGTGCAAGAGCTTGTGACTCGGATTTTTATTACTTGCATAGTGTGTTTATGCAGGACAAGAAATTGTTGTGAGTTTTTGAAACATTCGGTATCATCGATGAGGTGCATCAGGTTTCTATCGCAAATGGTCTTTCAATTTTATAAAAGTTTTCATTTTTCAAATCAATCAACGTAGTCCTTAATTTTTGATATACACATCATTTTTTTTTTTTTTTGTTACAATTAATGTTATTTCTTGACAATATTTGAAGGGATAGTTTTCACCAAAATATAGCTTATCTACACAATAGACAATAAAAATTGGGTTTTTTTTTCTTCTCAACAATGTTATATACTCTCTATTTACAATTTCACATTGGAGTTTTATTAAGGAGAACAAATGACAAATTCTTTATAATTTAAATAATTTAAAAAAAACAAAAACAAATGGCCTTATTGAATACAAGACGTGAGATTATTTTGTCTTAGTATGTTGTATACAAATATAGTAAGAGTAGCATTTATGTCGCATGACCAAACCAAAGATTTTAGGGAGACTTTGGAAAAACCCAAAGGAGAGAGATCTTTTAAAAGAAGCCAAAATAAGTGGTTTCAGTAAGGAGTGAAGACAATATCTCCACGGCCATTGACCAGAAGAAAGAGGCTCCAATGCATGCCGTTCTTGATAGTTATTCTTAAGAATTTAATCATAATTAATGTTGGTAAAGTGGTAGTTAGGACAGGAATATACACCAGTAATCTATACTTGTATGCTCAACGAACCAACGGCGGGAAGGTTTACCATCCCAAAATAAGGAAACTAAAAAGACTCACATCAAAAGGAACATGCTGAGTGAATTGTGGGTCAAGGTAACCCACTCAAAAGAACCCTAAATATTATTATTTTTTCAACAAAAACAAATGATTATTTTCCCTATTATATCTATTCGACTCCTATTACCAAATTTTGATTTTATCATGACACATGCAGCATAATGGAGCATTTGATTCTGTTAGGGATTTCAATTATTTATCATGTTGTATTAACCAT
The DNA here is from genome assembly GCF_902201215.1 of Prunus dulcis. Classification (NCBI taxonomy): domain Eukaryota; kingdom Viridiplantae; phylum Streptophyta; class Magnoliopsida; order Rosales; family Rosaceae; genus Prunus; species Prunus dulcis. The sequence goes on along the minus strand of NC_047657.1, from coordinate 435,027 downwards.
CTATAACATCAGTCAGTAATAAGTAGAAGAAAATATCAACTTAACTTCCAATGAGTTTAACCCCCGTTCTTGCTTTCACTCTTTCCACTGTGTATCTTGTTTCTGTGTCCATAAAAGCAAGGCTACCCATTTTCTCAGCTCTTTCATGCTCCAAGTGAAGGGGGCAAAACGTGCCATTTCATTGTGGGGCTCATCTTGGGTTTCCTCGTCATTCATCTGACGGTTACAATGTGTCTCAAGAACCAAGATCAGATGATAAGGGAGCTTCTGTGGGGCTTCAATTTCCCGCTATAGATCATCAAACATCATAGTTGAACAATTCAACGCACATCTGTGGTCCTAGGGAGCTTCTGCTGGGCTTCAATTTCCCACCTTGGAGTTAACTACGTTCACATTTGATCTTTCGGATGGTACAAACTTTGATTTCCATGTGTAGCTACACCCTGCAGTTTCATCAAACAGTGATACTTCAAGGGTGCAACGGCACCAGCCTGTGTGCATAGTTCTACTACTGCTGGAGCATGCCCATAAAAGCCCCTACCTTCGTTCAAAAGCACTTGAGGATCCTGAAGCCGCCGCCGCCATACAATCTTTGGAGGCATAAGATCATCTACATTTGCCTTTCTCCAAAAGTGGGTTCCCTGCCAACTAAGCCTAGCCTTATGCCCAGATGGCCCTATATGAACTTCTGAACAATGGTTACATACTTTTGCTGGATAAACCATCAACAACTTCTCCACACCATTTCTGAGAATTTCCCATGCCCTCAAAGTTCCACTGGCAATCATAAGAAGTTCATCAGATGGCAACGACTCAGCTCCATCAACACTAAAACAATCACTTTCCGGGTTCCAATTTGAATACTGATTTTCATCATTTGCCCCTGCTTGCCAGCATAGCTTGACAACGGCAGGAACACGTTCAAAGTCAAACCTCTGATGGTGCTTAATAACATCCTTGAACATGTGCTTCCGGTGAAATGCCTCTACTGGAGCAAGCACATCATTTAAACCACCAGTTATCCATTCATGAACGCGATTCTTGTCACGATGTTTGAAACCACAACAAGTCTGAATTAAGTGGCCTTTCTCGCCTATGTATACTTCTGGACAGAACCTGTAAAAGTAGGATATGGATGAAAAACGTTGGCCTTTCTTTTGAGTCACAGAAACTGTCCAGCAGATCAGGAGGGAGAATGGAGATCAATTAGATTAACTCTAATTTGGAAAACATAGCTAGTGCAGCTTTCAAAAATAGCACTTAGGGAGCTCAGGAACATGTAGATAGAGTGGTCTAATTTTTCCGAGATGAAATACAGAACATAAACTCTGAATTTTCCGTGAAAATAATTTCAGAAGACAGATCCAATAAAATTTGTATTAAAAAAGGGCTTAGTATGTATTCCACTATTGATAGCTACAAAGTGACTCAATTATCCTAGATTTCATGGAATTTTCCTCATAACACAAGCCTAGAATTGAAAAAGAAACACACAGATCAAAGTCGATATTATTTCATGAAACATCTAATAGAAAAGTGAGGATTTCAATGCCAAATAGTTCAAGAATTAAAAGTAACATAAAAAATTAAAAATGGCAGATGAGGGATTTACTTGCAGGCCATAACTGGCAACACTTTGAGGAGAGTAGAGACACCTTGCATAATGAGCCTCTGGGAATTAAAGACCTCCTGGGCCACTGGAATCATGCCCGGTACTGGGTAATCCTTAGCCCGGTCTTGGATTCTCTTCTGAATCATAGGCTTTAGCTTCCTTAAGTCCATCTTATTTGAGCTAAAATACCTTGAAAAGGTGTACATAAGTTTGCCATTGAAATTGGAACTCTCGCACAATTTCTTCCTCAGTGCCATAATTTCCTTTCGTGCCAAAACTTTTCAACCATATAAAATCACATCTGCTCCGCAAAGGGTAGACAAAAGCCAATGAGCCAAATGCAGAAAACACCACAACAAGTCATCCAAATCAAGTATTAACATATTCAGAGATGCTTTGGAACCAAACCCCTATTTCATATTTGGATGGTATAATGTGCAACACGTTACTAGCTTAGCACAGCAGTATAGAAAACAGACACAATAATTACCAGAGTAGAACTTTTTAATCGATTCAAAACCACAGCTTCCATATAAAACCATCTTACTTTAGTTCTATACACAAAAATGCTCTTTAACTTTCGACTCATTATCATGAAAATGAAAACCACCATGACCCAATTATGTATAGAAAGATTATACAAAATCCTCATAAACTTTAGGGAGCGTTTGTTATGCACTGGATTGGACAGGACTAAATTCAAGGACTGGCTTGGACTTAGTCTTGTCCTATGTTTGGTGGAGTGCTGGACTTTTAAAGGGGGACTAATGGGCAAAATAGTGCTATTTAGCACTATTCTATGTTTGGTGCAATTCAGGACAGGATTATATTTCTAAACCATAAAAATAATTATTTTAAACATTAAATATATATTTTTTGTTCTTGAATATGTATTATAAAAAATTACAAACTAATATATAAATCCAAAACTAATTTAACTATTATCAACATCTTCAACCAATATAAAGTCAAAAGTCATCAAATACCAATAACATACAACATATTTAAGATAATGAAAGTGCAGATACACATGAAAGGTAGACTAGAAAAAGCAATATGCTTAAGCATATATCTAACTGAAGTACCTCACTCAATGTTTCATTTAGGCACTTGTGCTTCCCACGACCAAGAGCTGCCTCCTCCTCACTTGCTGCAATTCTCAATCTCAATCTTGAAGGAATTTTAACAAATGAAAACTGCTGCAAGCTAAATAAATGCAAGAAAATAAAAAATTAGATTTAAAAATATATAAACACTAGACCCAGTTGACCAAAAAATACATATTTATCCTTTAATACAACCACCAAAGTTTGACAGAACACATGACCAAAAAATAATTAACAAATTTCTAACAGCAACAAAATAGTAGTTGGCTTTGTCACACAAATGCAGCAAATTTTTAACACAACAGATTGAAAGAAGGATAGGTCTAACAAGATAACTGTTAATTCTCCCAAATATCTTGTTTGGGATTATTCCTTGCAGCTTCTGCACAAAGCTAAATGAACACACTCCAAAACATTGTCACAAATGAAATGACATACACTTGTTAGATTTCACTTCAACCAATGAACCCAACCCAAACACTGAACCAAACACCAATACAGCAAATCACTCATATTGATGTTTAGCTTCAATAGCTATTGTCTAAGATTAGAAACTGTCAATTCAATTACTTCCTGCTCAATCTCCAATAATGTTCTCCCAAACAAACCCACATATAGTAAGCCCCAAAATTTCTATCCCATCGTGTTCATGCATACATAAAAAAAATTCGAACCAAGAAAAAACAGAAATTGGTTAGATTTGGCTTAGATTCGAACCAAAAAAATTTCCATCCTTCGTCTGAAATCTGAAAAACTAATGAAGTTGAAGACGAAGAACCTACTTAGATTTGGCTTCCAGCCAGATAGGTTGAAGCTGAAGAAGAAGACGATGACGTTGAAGCTAAACCCTCTTGATCGAAGACGAAGGAGACGACGACGACAGACGTTGAGCTCGCTCGCGCGTTTTCTTCCCCCGTGTTTTCAAGTTTTTGGGCTTTGCTTAATTAAGCCCTTCATTTTAAGTGGGCGAAAATATGCCCAGTTAATGAGCTACGAATCCTACTAGTCCAAGTCTTAATTAAGACATTGTTTGGCCCAAGACAGGATTAGGCTTCCTGCCTTTAAATCACAAGGGACAAAAAGGGAAACCCATTTTCTCAAGTTTATCAAATAACGAACTTTATACGTTCATAATTCATATAAATCAAAGAAAATGAGAAAGGCATTAGATTTAAGTATGCAATCAATCAAACATAACCAAGAAAATAAACAGCATATCCCAAAAAACAGTAACAAGCACAAACGAATAAGTGCCTCAATGCAAAGACTGTGAATCCGAACAAATGATGAGAAATAGGAAGATTGGGTGAGAATGTGGGTAATTAGGAAAAGGTTTTGGCTTGTTCAATTCTCAAATTTTAAACATTTTGCTTGTTTTGTTATGTATTTTACTAGGTCTGCAAGTAACTCGAACTCATGCCATTATGAGATGTGCACATATGGTGGAATTTGTTGGGAAATACCAAAATGAGAGCAGTTCTTATGCATCTTTGATTCTTTATATTAACCATTAGCCCAGATCGAAATCGCATTCCATAACATAGCATGGCAAATGTTATAGCCTTACAGAAACCAGAAAACAGTAAATTATTGAGCAAACAAAACAAGCAAAGTCCTAGTTTCAGTTTGTTACAACTTTATCAATCTTGTTGGAACAAAATTTGCTCCTAAGCTCTCCACCAATCTTCTATGAACTAAATAAAATACAAGAACTAAGAAGTGTAACTTAGAGGTGCACAGACGGCTGCGCCCGCCTACTAGAAATCTTAAATTTGAAGCATTTGTCTAGTTTTCTTTGAAATTGATTTGAAGGACTAAAGATGAAGCTTGTTAATTATTTTTAGGTTGGAAAATATAGTAGTTAACCACAATGCAATGCATGAAAAGACGTAAAACATTCATTTCTCCAAATTTAATAATTTTATACACTCAAAACTTTTGAACGAAGAAATGTTCAAAAGCTTCAAATTGCAACAAGAATTATTTTATTTTATTTTATTTATATTTAAAAAAAAAAAAAAAAAAAAACCTCCATTTAGGGGCTTAGGGGGGAGTATCGTATCTGATCGTTATTAGCTTTTCCTCCAATCAAGAGCCAGCTATCGTAAAAGCCTTTACTCATGCCTCAAGCGTTTGATATTGGAATAATTTGGTTGTGACTTAGTAAATCAATTGGTACAATTAATAATCAGAACTATATTAAAATAAGATGTCCAAGTTTTGAACTTTTAAGGATTCAATTATACTCTTTAAATGCATGACTAATCTAATCAAGAAACATTAATCACCCAAGATCATTGGATGCACTGCAACATTTTATTTTGTTTTTATTTTTATTCAACTGAAGTTCAAAGAGGAGATTAAGTTTTCTAAACCACTTCAACTACAAACTCCTTGCAATAAATTGCAACACTGATGAATAAGTGAATGATAATAATTAGAAAAGCTTCAAATAATCCCCTCATTTCTTATGATAGACCTAATATGCTTCTACATGTAGGATCTGGAGTTCATGTATGAGTTCGCGTTTCAATATTTACATTTGAAGATTGGGATTTGGGCATGAATTCTCAATTTAGGGCTCGTGTTCAAGGTTCAAAGTTTAGAGTTTAGGATTTGCGATTCAGAGATTAAGGATTAGATTCCAGTTCCAAACCAAAAATAAAAGTTAAAATAATGCCGACAAAAGGAAAGCCAACCGTCTGAGACATGACATAGAGAGCACCACCTAGTTACTTTGGAGTTTCAACGTACCAATGAGCAGTGAATCTATCATGACCATAAATAGTATATCACAGTTATATTCTAAAAAAGTTTGCCATTTTTATTATTATAAAAATATTGATTGTATTCTATGTTTTTAAAAGAAAAAATTGTTTTACGAGTATGATCTAAGGCACACTTCCCTTGCCTGAGCCCCTTCAATTTTATGTTCAGTCAACTTCATGAAAAGATGGTGGTGGAGATTTATTTGAACATGTCCACAATCGTTATTGCCTTTTCCAGTTGAGTGAAAGAACAAGTAAAGTTTTTGATGGCTATATACTATCCACTTCTTCCTTTCTATTGAAACTACCCCTTCAAAAGTCCAATAAAAATTAGTAAAATACATTTGAAAAAGAGGAGTACTTAGTCCTAAAGCAAAGGAATAAACTAACAAATATTCCAAACGAAAGCAACACACATGTCAATGTCATGCATTTTCCAATCATCTCAACTCAAATCAAATATTACAATAAAAAAAAGGAAAAAAAGAAAAAGAAAAAAGAAATCAAGTAATTGGAGTCGATTTGTTTAGCGGCATCCAAGGGCTGAATGGCGGAAGGGCGTCATCAGCGCCTCCACTTTTCAGTGATGGAATGGACAAAAGAGAAACATGGAAATGGAATATGGGGAATTTCAATAAAGTGGGCTTTATTTTTGCACTCTTTTTTGGTTTTGGTTTTGGCTTTCCCTTTCCTGCCTAATTAATTACACATGACCCAAAATCAAGAACTTGCTTTCCCCATTGACGAGGCATTTGTACTCGATGGTCGGGACCATCAACAAGCATTGTGCAAGTGCTAGTTGTTAAAATATGAAAATTATGAGTGAATATTTATTTGTGAGAATTTTCTATGTTTTGTTTTATTTATTGTCGAACTCACTTGGTATCAGAGCTAGGTTTTCTTGTGACATGTACTTGCTTTCTTCTTGAAATTAAAGTACTCTCCTCCCCTCCTCTTCAAGAGGGGGAGGGGGGGTGAAAAAGATATGTTTATCTTTCTTATAGAGATATTGCCTCTTTTTTTGACTCCGACGACCCATTCCCTTCAAGGGGAGAGGAGGATTGAAGAGAAGAAATATCTGTGTGAATGAGCTAAAGTTGATATGAAAGAATTTGTCGTTGTCGTTGTCGTTATCTGATGTTGTTGCTATTATAGTTGTTGCTACTATCGTCGTAACGTTGTTGACGTTTCCTTTGCTTGCTTCGCTTTCAGTTGATGTTGTTATTATCGTTCCTATTGATGTGGTCCTGTCCTTTGCCTTTATTTGCCCTTACTTTGCTTTTGCCTTGACTTACCCTATTTTTAGGAAACCTTGCATCTGCCGTGCTCACAGAGTTTTTGTGTTATACCTTATCTATTGTTGTGCTCACAGGGTATCTGTATTATGCCTTACCTACTACCGTGCTTACAAGATTTCTGTATCCTGTTTTATCTACTGCCGTACTCATATGATATCAGAGCGGGTTGATTGATTGAACTTGAATTGTCCTCTACCCTTACCCAATATGTAGTGTTCACATATTGGGCTTCAATGTTTACCCCTACCCTTTACTTACCTAATATGTGGTGCTCACGTGTTAGGCTTAAATGATTGAATTCGTTGTGGACTTGGCTCCATGTGTGGCCCACCATGTGGTGGTCACACGTGAGGGGGCGTGTTAAAGAATATGAGTCCTACATCGAAAACTTGACTAAGTAAAATACAAAATATAATGAATGGTTCTACTACTAATAATACTAAGTTCTTTTGTGATATTATCCTACACCTAATGGGCTTTGTAGGTAGTTAAGTTAGGGACAATATCGGTGTTGTTAGTAGTGGACCGCTGACCCGTCTCTCTGAATTTAACACTAGTAACTTAGATTTTTACTTGTATTTCAGTGAGTTTATTGTTTTTGACTCATTTAAATCATAAAAGGTTTCTATGACAAATGGTATATGAATTTTATAAAAATCGGTTCTCAACAATCTCATATGCTCTCTATTTACAATTTCACATTGTGATTTCATTAAGCAGAACAAATGATCTTATTGAATAAAAGACATGAGATTATTTGTCTCATCGGTAAGTATGTTGTATTTTGATGAAATGGGATGACAGATACCAACATTGATTGATTTAAAAGTTTAAAACTAATTAGAGACCATTCCTATTAGAAACCACGTTATAAAACATGCATTAGTGTTAATATCTAACTTGGATAAAAACCACACCAACGTGATGTGACACTCAACAAATTTTCAGACACGACAGTCAAAACGAACTATCTATAATTCATGGCCATTGGCCAGAAGAAAGAGGCGCCAATGCATGCTATGCATGATAATTATGCTTAAGAATTTAATCATAACTAATGTTGGTAAAGTGGTAGTTGGGAGCGTTGATGATGGAATAGGATAGGAATTCCTTTGCTGCAATTACATTTATGCTTTCGAAAATCCGGAATATACAAATTCAGTAATCCATACTTTAATGGGCCAACGGCGGGAAGGTTTTCCATCCCAGAATAAGAGAAGTAAAAAGGCTCAAATCAAAAGGTTAACATGCTGAGTGAATTATGGGTCAAGGTAGCCAACTTAAAAAACACCCTAACTATGCAAAGGACCTATTAGTGTAGTGATTTAGAGCAAATGTTCCCTTCATGAAAGTTCTTGGGTTCGAATCCTAGTATCCGTGTAGTATAAGTGAGTTTAGTATGTTATCGCCCATTTCAATAGAAAAGATCTTTAAAAAAAACCCTATTATTTTTTCCAATAAAAACAAAGATAAGATATATAGGTATAAATTTTGTACCTATTTTTTTCAACGAAAACAAAGATAAGATATATAGGTACAATGTTTGTACCTATTGTACTGATTATCTCCTTCCAGAATTGAACTCAATTCCTCAATCTTTCCCTTTATTATATCTATTCAACTCCTATTATCATTTTTTAAAGAATATAAGTGATAGTCTAAACTACAAGGAGGGAGATTTCACACACATACACACACACAACCAAGATGCCATGGGAATTTGAACTGAAACCACTAATATGCAAATCAATGCATTTTTCCACTGAGCTTAACTTTGTAGGCCCGAAATTTTGATATTGTCATGAGATGTAACATATGCATGCATATGCCACCTATAATTATGAAATTGCCATGATGTTCAAACTTAGAAAGAGAAAAAGGCGAGTAGCCTAATCCATCATATTAGCATGGCAGGCAGTCCCATTGAACATCGATAAATTAAGGTGTACAGTAGAGTTTGTTTTCTTGGGTGGAGGAAAAAGAAAGAAAACAAAAAGAAGCTTGTGATTCCATAAGAGGTTCAAGATTAATCTCAAGTTCAAAAATTATTTTAAAAACTAACTACAGTTTAATGGTATTGTAGTCAAACAATATGGGGTAAAATATTTTATGATATATTTCCATTATTCAAAATGAGGCATTTATAAAATAAGTGTGTAAACCCTAATATGGTTATATGAGAAAACAAATAAAATCCTAATTACACAAAATTTATACAAAAGAGAAAGAAAGAAAATCTTAATATAATAGGAAATAAATTTCAGACACACCATTTTATTGGGGGTGGGGGGTGGTTAAAATGAGTTGTCGTTTGGTAAATAATACCTTGAGCATGGAAGAAACACGTCAAAGTATTATTCACATATGAGTGAGCAGGCAACTTCAAGAAATTTTCGGTTCTTCCTTTCAGACACACCATTTTATTGGGGTGGGGGGTTAAAATGGGTTGCAGTTTGGTAAATAATACCTTGAGCATGGAAGAAACACATCAAAGTATTATTCACATATTCTCCTCCAGTATCAGTCTGGAATACTTTGACCTTAGTCTGAAATTGAGCAGAGACCATACTACAAAGCTTTAGAAGCACGGAAACAACATCATTTTTAGTTTTCAGAAAGAAAACTCAAGTGAGTTGGGTATAATCATCAATAAATGTAACGAACTAACGGAATCCGTTCGAAGTAACGCGAGCCGGACCCCACACATTAGAATGTACTAAATCAAAAGGTTTTGCAGTTTTACTGTCACTTAATGGAAAACAGTGCGATGACTCTTGGTCAAAATACATGTCTCACACTTAAAATTGGACTCATCACAAGAGTGGAATAAAGATGGAAACATACGCTTAAGGTAGCCAAACGACGGATGTCCTAAGCGACGATGCAATAACCCAATTTGTTGTTTGTCTTTGACACTACAACTTTGAACAATATTAACGACACGATCACAAACTGATGCAGTAGGCAATGTGAAATATAACCCCTATATCCGTTTACCATGCCCAATCATCTCGTGAGTCTTGAGATTTTGGAAAGAACAATGTGTAGGATAAAAAGTAGCAGAAACATTAAGTGTATCAAGTAATTGACCAACAGATAACAAGTTACAACGGATATTAGAAACTAGTAACGTACGTGATAATGACATAGTGGGAGTAAAATAGATTGTGCTCTCACTAATAATTAGAGAGGGCAAGCCATTAACACTAGTTTTGTATGGGTCACAGGTTTTACTAGATAACTCATCAAACAATTTAGCATTGTAAGTCATATGATCAATAGCACCAGTGTCAATTATCCAAGTATTGGAGCCAGTACTTGTGATTGAGTTAGAAACACATAAGTTTGCACCAGCAACATCACCAACATTTGAATTACCACTCATAATTGCAGCGGAAACACAATAGATCACGACAGAGTACGCAACAGAACACAACAGAGGCGTACCACACAACATGGCAGAGGCGCAAACACGGCAAATGCACGAATCCGAGAATGACACGAACACAGTTTAGGCACAAACATGACAACACAACACACAATCCTAATAGGCACACATGGCAAAGGTAGAAACGAAATATAGAGCTAAAACATGGGTGGACACAACACACAGGTCATCAGAAAGTAGGCTTTGATAACAAGTCAAACAATATGAGGTAAAATATAATATGATATATTTTCATTCTCCAAAAGGAAGTATTTATAAAACAAATATGTAAACCCTAGTAGGATTATATAAGCAAACAAATAAAATCCTAATTACATAAAATTTGTAAAAAAGGAAAGAAATAAATTCCTAATAGAATAGGAAATATATCTCCTAATCAAACTATGGATCTCGCCAACAATTTTTTTTTCTTCACAATGTTGAAACTCTGAATTCCTCGCCCCTGTTTACCAAAAAAAAAAAAAAGAATTAAAAAAAGGAAAAAAAAGAAAGAAAAGTAAGCCAGTTCAACTGGAATTAATTCTCCATGAGCTGCCTTTTTATCCTTCAATTTCCTAAATTAAAGAGAGAGAAAAAAACAAAAAGAAAACTAACTAGAAGAATGAAGCAAGAACAAAAGCCAGAATTTGCGGTATGGTGGGTGACTGGCCTTCCCTGCCCCCTATTTAAAGGCATCTCACAGGACACAAAGCCATGAACTAATTGAAATTCACACATTGCTTTACTGGTGCTTAATTTTCTAAATTTAGAACAATTAAGTAGCAATGGCAATGAGAAGCAAGGGAGCACTTTTAAGCCTTTTGATTTTCCTCTCTGTCTTTGTCTTGAACACTGTCCAAGTCCAAGGCAATCCAAACTACAGAGATGCCCTTGCAAAGTCCATACTCTTCTTTCAGGGACAGAGGTCAGGGAGGCTCCCCTCCGGCGCCACCCAACAAATCACCTGGAGGTCCAATTCCGGGCTTTCTGATGGTCTTCAGGCACATGTAATATATATAAGCTACTTACTTCCTGCATCTCATCATTTTTAATTTATTTTTCTTTATTAAGTTCATTATACATACTTAATTTCTGAGTTATTTATGAATGCATTAGCTCTCATGCAAACCCATTTGCACTGCAAACAATGTGGTCTCTGTAATCCATTCTTGCTCATTTTCTTAATAAGTTTCGAAGGGAAACGGTGTGATGCTAAATCCAAGCGTGGTCAAAAGTTGGGAGGAGGTCAAAATGATTTCTTAAAAGGAATGGAAATAAATAAATAAATAAAAAGAGTTGGTTTGGGTCCTTGTGCATCTCTGTTTGTATATTTTTACTGGCATGAACCTTCATCTCATGTTTTAACCTGCATGAAATAACTTTTGTTTCAATTTTGCAGGTGGACTTAACTGGAGGATACCATGATGCTGGAGACAATGTCAAATTTAACTTCCCAATGGCCTTCACCACCACAATGCTATCATGGGGCACACTTGAATATGGCAAGCGCATGGGCCCCCAATTATCAGATAGCAGGGCTGCAATCCGATGGGCCACAGACTACCTTTTAAAGTGTGCTCGAGCCACTCCTGGCAGGCTCTACGTTGGAGTTGGTGACCCCAATGTAGACCACAAGTGTTGGGAGAGGCCCGAAGACATGGACACGATCCGAACCGTGTACTCGGTCTCACAAAGCAATCCGGGCTCGGATGTTGCTGGAGAGACGGCCGCTGCATTAGCGGCTGCTTCTATGGTTTTTCGGAAGGTTGACCCAAAATATTCCAAGTTGCTGCTGAGCACGGCCAAGGAAGTGATGCAATTTGCGATGCGGTACCAAGGTTCTTACAGTGATTCCCTTGGATCTGCAGTCTGCCCATTTTATTGCTCATATTCTGGATATAAGGTATATTGTTGCTAATAATTTCTACATGTATCAATTTTAAGAAGGAAAGTGGAAAATATAAATGTTAATGACTGAGCTCTCCAATTTGGTACAAAATTTCAGGATGAGCTATTGTGGGGAGCTGCATGGCTTTTTAGAGCAACAAATGATGTTTATTACTTCAATTTTCTGAAATCCTTGGGAGCTAGTGATTCAACAGACATCTTCAGCTGGGACAACAAATTTGCTGGTGCTTATGTTCTATTATCAAGGGTAAAATTGCAGGCCTATATCCTTTTTCTTTTTCATTAATTATAAATTTATTCAATATTGGAGTCTGGTTCACTTTTCAGAGGGCATTGTTGAGCAACGACAACAACTTTGAGCCATTTAAACAAGAAGCTGAGCAATTTATGTGCCGGATTTTTCCAAACTCACCCTCTTCAAGTACACAATATACACAAGGAGGGCTCATGTACAAGCTGCCTGGAAGTAACCTCCAATATGTAACCTCAATAACATTCTTGCTTACTACCTACTCAAAGTACATGGCTGCTAGAAAGCAAACATTTAACTGCGGCAGCCTTGTTGTCACTCCGAGAGCCTTAAGAGTCCTGGCCAAACAGCAGGTATATCACTTAATTCGAATCTATACCACTTCACAGTCTGACAACATAAGTATATGTTTATAATTTATAGAAGACTGATTTGAATTGAAATTTTAGGTGGACTACATATTAGGGGTAAACCCTCTGAAGATGTCGTACATGGTAGGGTATGGGCCCTATTTTCCAAAGAGAATTCACCACAGAGGATCTTCATTGCCTTCAAAGGCAAGCCACCCACAGAACATGGGCTGTGAAGGTGGTTTCCAGCCATTTTTCTATTCTGCAAACCCAAACCCTAACATATTGGTTGGAGCCATTGTGGGAGGTCCGAATCAGAATGATGGGTTCCCAGATGACCGCAGCGACTATAGTCATTCAGAACCTGCAACCTACATAAATGGTGCTATTGTTGGACCCTTGGCATACTTTGCCGGTGGCTACAAAAGTTGATTGGATTAGAGACACCTCAAAACTCAGATAGGAGTGGGTTATATTGTAGATAATTATCTCTGATTATCCCAACCATAAAATGGATGGGATATTTATTTTCTCTGTGTTTTCTTCTTTTTTAGTATGATTTGGTAAGTAGATGACTGTAGGCTCACAAGGAGCTTGTTATGAGTCAAAAATGAAAGCGTTTGGATTTTCATGTGTGGTCCAAGAGTTAGAATTACAAGGTTGCATAATGCATATGAAAGACAGGGAAGATCACATCACGCTACCACTTTTAAGAGACTATTTCAAATTTTAGAAAGAAGGAAAATGGTTGTAAAATGAGTCCAATATTTTGTTCGAGCACAGTTCATTTCTCTGTAAATTGAGCTCGAAGCAGCCGAAAACGAGTCAAACTCAAACTCTAACTGTATCGAGCCGTTTGACAAACCTTACAAATCACAGGCAAATAAGTACCTGAGCATGAATTTCAATAGTGAAGGAAAGTATTTATCTTTTCTAAACAAACAAGTAAATTTGAGTGTTTTTTTGGCTAAGCCCCGAAACAACCATATCCAACATAGCTAATACAAACCCCGAAACCCCAAACTATATAAACACATCACCTTCCTCTTGGGGACAGCCATAAGCTTCTTGGGTCCTTCAAACAAGATACTGGAACCCGAATCCGATGCCGTTATCCTTCTCTAACTCCCGATCAAACTCCCCGCGGCAATATGTCCACCTCTTCACGGCCAATACTCCCTCTGCCACTCTTTAGGATTGGCATCCTCACCACCATAGGGTACGAGTTTGTTAGGACGATATAGTTTTGATAAGTCAATTAGGAAGATAGATTATGGATACCCTCTCTCCCAGCCCATACATTGTACAACTTGTAATTGTCCAGAACTGATTTATAGTGTTCCATTTCTTACCCGTGCTAGGTTGTGCATTTCCCTTGCTAGTTGAAACTTGTGGGATTTGGGAAAAGGATACCAATCCACAATTAAATCATCGTTTTTCCCTCTCCTCCATATTGACGGGGCATCTTAATGTTTTATCAACTTCTTTATTGACGGGTCAGATTAACAAAAAGGATGAATTGGATCTCTTGGGAGGATGAAGACCAGTTCTTTTAGTTTTTAAATTCTTTGTTTTCCAAGTAACATAAGAAACCCATCACGGAGAACCTGCACCACATCAAGTTCAATATAACATACATGTTCAGTACTTACTTTCCCTGTCATGCGCATAACCACAAACAAAGTACTTTTAAGGCATCCACAAAATTTCTGCTTTTAATTTTCAACTTATGTTCAAGGGTTTGAAGAAACATATGAAAGAGAGAAATAAGAGGTGAATCATCTTTTTCTTTATTGGCTGTGAATATGAAGAAATACTAGCCCACAGCCAATAAACCGAACAAAAATACTTTTTCAACTTTTCAAAATCCAAAGCTTGCAACAGCAATTTTGAGACCATTACCATACCAATGGAACAAAACTATTTGGGATCACTGAATTGAACAAAGAAATTGTCGATGTTTTGGTCTAGGGAACTTTTGAGAGACTTCATGTCGTGTTCCTCCCATGCGTAGGATGAGTGACATACATTGTCCAGTTAAGAAATACCATGTGTTAAACAATCTATAAATTAAAGCTAAAAACTTATAACACGTGATATCTTTCAACTCATAGATACCCTGCCACTTGACATGATCTTATTTCTACTAACAGATTTCCATAAATACCAAAATAGAAAGAAAACATTGTCACTGTCTCAGTAGTTACCCTGCCTCATCATGTGCTGATCACATAACCATTTATATGAGAGGAGCATTGTATGTGAAAATATATTTCTCCTAGTGTGAGATACACGTGCAGAAGACATGCTTCTCTACCATTCTACTTGATCATATCCTGATAAAGAAGAAATTCATGCGCACAACTAGTACACTGAGAAACTAAAGAAACATTTGATCAATCTTCCAGTACAAATCAGATTTGGTGTGCACATGTAAAACCTTAATACCAAATCATATCTTGATAAAGAAGAAATGCATGTGCACACCAAATCAGATTTTTACCGCATGCAATTGCTTGATCAATCTTCAATGAGCACAAGAAAGCACCACCATTGCATTTGTATACACCAACAAACCACATATCTAGATGACATTATTAACATGTAGGAATTGATTATTATCACATCTGTTAATATACCACTAATACACATATCACCTGTCACACAATGCGGTCAGGTAATGTGGTCCCAAAAGTTGGTCTATTTAGCAGTACTCAAAGGGAAGAAGTCATTTCTATATTTGAATGAGCATGAAATTCATATTCATACAATAAAAACCCAAGAAAATCTCAATTAAAGCTCCGCCTGAAGAAGCCAAAAGTTAAAAAAATAAATAGACCAACCAAAGTAAGATAGTCCACTAAATGAAAATAAAACAGGAAAGGGCACATGTGATGCTCCTTTCATATTCAATGAGCAATGCTGATAAAGTGTATGTAGTCTTGATCGAAGAAATATAGAACTATATTACAAGACTAACACAATTGATTAAAAATGAGATTGCATTAAGTTAAACATTCAATGTAACAAATGAAATGACAGTATATCTTAAAACATAAATAAACCCTAAATAGGGTAATATCAAACAGAGTCTAGACTTGATCACAAATGACCAAATCAAACCACCATGATCCAAACAAAAGTTTGACCAATGCAATTAACATTACAACGTTCTACCCCCATTATTTCAACACCTCTTCTCTCTTTATCCTTTAATAAACGAACCCAAAGTTCAACTGTTTTTAACTTAAAAATCTACCTCTCGACTCTTGGGACCGTCCCCTTTGACATACATATGTAACAACACACATAGAGCATGTATTAGAGCCTGGATTTTCTATTGTACATTGTTTTAGACTTTATGTAATTATTGTTTCCAATAACAATGTAGCTTATATATAAGATAAAAAACGAATCCTATTTAACCAGGAAGCCCCTTCTAGACCTAGAGGCTTGGTGTTTCACTAATTACATCATTTCAAAAATAGAGCTTCTCATAACCAATAACCTATAGACCCACTACCACAACAGCATCAAGAAGCTTACAATGCAGCCCACTCAAAATAGTGGAGCAACTTTTAACCAAAATGCTGCCTCCATACTAGCCTCCATATTAGACCATATTAATAGTCAAAATAATGACAATGGAAATTCAACTCCTCTAAGTCATACATATCACTTTACGCTTCTTGAAGAATAAACCATTTCAACTTGGACTTAGGTAGTGGATGGAGAATGCTAAGTTCAAACTGACAACTTGTAACTACTTTGCATAGCACAAAACTAATCTCATTGAGTTGTTACACAGCTATGGAGAAAATATAAACGTACAAAAGAACACAATATGGGATCACTGCATACACATATTGGGCATACATGCGTATAGAGAGATAGATAGAGAGAGAGAGAGAGAGAGAGAGAGAGAGAGAGAGAGAGAGAGAAAGCATATATAAGCACAACAAATAAAGTGTACCAGTCTCATGATTTCAATGGAACTCCATCAAGCTTTGCTTTAAATGTCCACAATTACATACAATAAATCAGAACAAAAATGAAAAACATTAAAATTATGATAAAAAAAGATATAATGATTCCAAATGGAGTACATAAATAAACAATCATAAGATAAACTTGTTTCTTTGAATTCCAAAGTTCAGCCTCTTGAGAGAAGCATCTTACTGTTAATTAATCAAACTACATTAACTACATGAACAAAACTACAACTAGTCAAATCTAAACACAGGAAGCACAACAAATATACATACCTGGGTACACCTATGAATGGACATACTAGCAATACAAACTAGCTTACTCAAATGGAGAATCTTCCACTACCCACTAAATACTCACACCAGTAATACACTTAAGTTGCTAATTTACCAGAAAGATTAGCCATGGAAAAGGTCTGACACCTAATCACCTTCATATTAAATTCTAGTAAGAGGGATAGGAGATTGGGTTGCTCATATCATGGCGGCGTGACCTAGAGCGACTAATGGTATCCAAAGTTGCCCCAATAACTCTTCGACTATATTCGTAATTGTTGCCATTGTTAGGTAATCCATACCCATTAGATTGTTTATTTACACCAGGGGGAGTGGGCACTGAATAAAAAAAAGAATGTTTCAGCAAGTATGAAAAAAAAAAAGCCAATATGATGGCATGTTGAGTTTTTTTTTAAATTAAAACAATGAAATCAAGCAAATGAAACAAAAGAAAAGAACAAACATATCACCTGGGGGATAGTTTAGTGGAAAGTCTGAAATTCTGGGTGTTGATAAACCAATGGAATTCGGAGAGATTTCCATACTGTTAATTGGTGATGGAGCAGACCTCAGTTTGTGAGGAAAACTAGATGCGGATGCGACCGTCGAAGGAGTATTATGTGAAGGCTTGTCTCGCCCAGAAATCTGTGAGCCAAAAAAATGAATCAATGTCAAGGGTCTCACTTTAGAACAGTAATAGCCTACAGTGAAAAAGTTCCAAATGCTGGTCTGTCACCAATCACAGAAAGGCAACCCACATAACATGAGCTAACATCACTGTCATTGGGTTATAACAGCAAGAATATAAATCATCAGGTGAAATGACAGAATTCTCACTATTCCAGAATATTAATGAAGAGTCTCACAGTATCTATAAATGTTAAAGGGCCCAAACCCAGGCCAAACAAATAGAAGACCATTTGGGGAGAGGCAAACAAGTGGAATGCAAAAAAATTACCGCAAACTTCAGTGTCCGATTGTAGAGAGTCACAAGACCAGAGAAGAGCCTAACAGCATACTCAGCAATGTCCTCAGATTCATACTCTGCAAAAGCATAACCTTTAGGTCTGTCGGTTTCCTTGTCCCGAGGAATGTGTAGGTCTACTAACCTCCCCGCCTGAATTAGAATATCATACAAAACTCTCTCACTCACTCGCTCGTCCAAATTACCTGTTAAAAATAAATGTCATATAATCATGCCAGAATAAATAATAAACTTAGATATGACAGACATAAGTAATAGAAAAAATAAATAAATGAAGATAGAAGCAGAGGGGCAAAGTACATGTTACCATTTATTAGATTAGTTTTATTAATCATTACCATTTATTCTGAAAATTAATTCTTCATCATAGATATAACAATATAATTCCCTACAATACAAGAGACATTCAGCAGAAACACTTTTCACACTAAATTTTGAATCTTGAAATTTTCTTTGGCACCCAGAAGCACAAACTTATCCACACACACACTTTTTTATATATAAACAAAATGAAAATAATATATGAAAACCAATTCCTAAGAGGAAAAGAAAAAAAACCAGCTTCCATCAAACAAGCATGGAAAAGAATTAATTTTTTAAAATGATGTTTTCGAGTTACTGACTTTAAGGGGAACTGCTACTAGAGAAAGGAGCAGTGTACTGACCTATGTAAACACTGGATTTTGAGTGCGTGGACATGGTGGGTTGAACTTCCTTAGCAGTTAGATCGGAGGCGGAACCCTAGCTCGAAACGACGTAGTAAAAGACAGACAAAAACGACCCTTGTACTTTGTCTGAAGAGAGAAGGCGAAATGTTGATCTTGAAATCTTACAAAGAAGGAGCGTCGTTTGATTTATTTATACTGTTTACTAGTATTCCTTTTTAAAGGCTGTAATGAATAATACAACGACACGTCTTCTTTCCTCTCCTCCCCGGGAAAGGAAAGGGCAAAAAAAAAAAAAATTTAGCAATTTTTTTATTTCTTTGGATACATAGGAGAGGGCCCAAGGCCCAAGGCCCAAGACCCAAGAATAGAAAACTAAGCAGGGAAGGATAAACCCTCTACCAACTAGACATGGGAAATATAGTACCTAATTTTGCTTCTTTTTTTCCTTCAATCCCATCATGGAATGGAATTTGAGTCTCCATTTCTATGTGGGGTTTTGAAAAAAGAGATTTGGATTTGACAAGAAGACGAAATTTCCTAGGTTTTCCACATTCTCAACAATGTGCAATAAAAAGCAGAGTTCTGGGTGTCCAAAAAAGAAAATAATAATTAAAATCTCACAATACACAAGCCTTAGTAGTTAGCACTGATACATTTTCAGTGGTATTAAACCATAAAATGGGTTTGCGCCATTTTTTCTAGGGCAAAATGGGTTTGCTCGTAATTGCCAACAATCATACTGTTACTGTACAACACAGCCTTTTTGCATCTTACATTAGCAAATCAACGAGTCCTCGGTTTCGAAATCTTTACACTCTGTTCATATGTTCTCAACACAAATGTGTTGTGGCACCCAATGCTGAATTGACTATAAGTTTGATGATGATCAGTTGGCAGTTCATCTCTTTTGCAGTCGAGCTCTGATAAATTCCAGTCATGCTCATGCAGGTAATTCTTGCATAGTGAACTGAGTTGTTCGAAAAACACTGCCTATCTTTAAATTAAAGATTGTATCAACAGCATCTGCATGAACCATTCTGGGACCGATGAAGCATAGTGATAAAACCGGCACAACCAGCTTAATTTGGTTTCGTGTTGCTATTTTGTTACCAATAGTCATTGCAAGAACATATGCCATCATGAAAGTGGTGGAACCGGTTTGAGTCTCTCACAAAAATCTCCTTGTGAAGTAAATTTGATGCTAACTTCATGAAGTTATGGCAGTCCACACAGATTCTGATGTTCTTCATTATTTTAATAGCAGTCCGACTACAGTTTGAACTGCCTTCATTTATAATAGCAAATACTAAAGCTAGCTTCTCACTATGATGGTACAATTGCTCCTCTTTGTGTTCCTCTTCCACATCATGCACAGACAAGCTTGTGTCTGGAACATAACCCATTTCCTTTAACCGCACAATCAGTTCTTCTAGCTTGCTGCATATAACCTTCCTTTCTGGATGATGTCGGCCTCCAGATGAAAACTCATGGACCCGATTTCCAATCTCAATCCAGCTTAATCCAGGTTCCTTTTTCACTCTATACCCTTTCATTTCCTTCCTAACCAGGCCTGCTTCACCAAAGTTACCATCAGAGCAATACATGTTTGACATTTGCACATAACCTAATGAATCCTCTGGTGCTAGCTCCTTCAATCTATTTGCTGCTAACTTGGCCAATTGTGTTTTTCCATGCTTCCTACATGATCCAAGGAGTGCGCTCCAGACTACAGAATCAGGATCCATTGGCATTCTACTTACAAGCTCCTCAGCCTCAACAATCATTCCAGCTCGACCAAGAGTATCAACCATGCAGGCGTAATGATCAAGTTGGGGCACAATACCATACCTCTCAAGCATGGAGTCAAAGATTCGGGTTCCTTCTTCTACCAGTCCAGCATGGCTACAAGCACAGAGCAGGGAAACAAAGGTGGCGGAATCAGGTTTGACGTCCATTCGTGAAAAGAGCTGCAATGCCTCTGTAGCTTGTCCATACAAGGCATAAGCCTTAAGCATTGTGTTCCAAGAAACGACATCATAAAATTCAATTCCATCAAACACTTGCTTAGATAAGGCAATGGAGCCACACCTAGCATAGGCATGGATCAAGGCATTTGCAAGGACTGTGTCGCCCTCAAACCCAGCTTTGATCACTTGTGAATGAACTGCCAAGGCATGGCGCTCGGTTGCAAGGCTTGCATAAGCTTTTAAAACAATTGAGAAAGTGTACCTGTCGGGAAGTAAGTTCTCCTGGCGTAATTGGCGAAAGAGGAAGAGTGCTTCTTCAGGGTCTTGCTCTGAAAAGGTGGTTATGATGCCAGTCCACGCAACAATATCCCGATGACAACTTGTCTCCGAGAAGAGTCTGTAACAATCGGCAATATCTCCTCCAAGATCTGAATAAGCTTTAACTAATGCAGTTGCCACTTCAATTTTTAATGTAAACCCAGTTTTGATGGTGAGACAGTGCAATTGAAAACAAAACTTAGTAACCCCATTATCATCAAGGTCATTGCTTCTGCACATGGAAGAAAGGACGCTAAGAAGTGTGGCACGATCAAACCCATTCCCGTCAAGGTACATTTGTATAAACAGATGAATAGCTTGAGCTCCAAGTCCACGATACTGAAACCCTGCAATCATGGAATTCCAAGATATGAGATTCCGGAACTCCATGCTCTTAAATACATTCCACGCCTCGTCTTTACTAACATCATAAACACCTCCATGATTACAAATCTTGCTATACATAGTAATAAGAGCATTTGCAACGTAAACACAAGCATCCAAAGACATTTTCAAAGCAAGCGCATGTACCTGCCGGCCATATCCAACGTCACTCTTCACACACGAACTGAGAACGCTGGCGAAGGCAAACTCATTGGGTTGGTAGTGCTCCAACATGCCAGCAAATAAACGAAAACAATTTTCAGTTTCCCCGTGTTGTGCATACCCTGAAATGAGAGCAGTCCAAGAGACAATGTTTCTTCGAGGCATTTCATCAAACAGTTGGTTGGCGAATTCCAGGTAACCAAATTTTGCATACATATTTATAAGGTGGTTCGTGACAAAGAGGTCAGGTGAGTTGATGGGTTTCTGGGCAACCATGTAATGGTGCAAAGACAGGCCTTCATGGATGCAGTGGTGGCGAGCACAAGCATGGAAGAGAGTGGCGTAGGCTTGATTGCAGTGAGGTGGTGGTTGAAGGGTGTAGAAGAGTGAGAGGGCTTCTTTAACTTGACCGCGCGTGGAGAGATCCCGCACTTCGCCGAGAAGATTATTCGTTTGCAAATTGAGGCCTGAAGGCGTGGGAAGGTTGATTGTGCTAAAGGCTCTGTGAGAGATGCGACGCGCACTAGAACATGGGCGTAACATCAGGGCTTCCTTTCCCTTGAGCTGAAAGAGTAGAGATTGATTTTCAGGTTCAGAAATTACCACTTGGATCAAAGAAGAAGTGCTCTTGCTCTCGCTCTTGCTGCTGCAACAGTTCCAAGTTTCAGTTTTGTCTGGAAATCCACTGCTCTTCTAAAGGGTTGTTATTTATTTTCAGAGTTTACATGTTCAGAAACAATGCTGAGCATTATGGGATGGAAAGCTGGAACCAACAAACAATCACTTATTTATTATCACCATCAAAATAATGAACATACCCGAAGAAAATATCTTATCCCTTTATATACAACATTATTTTCAAAGTTTCACAAAAATTTACAAAAGAAAAGGAATTTGGAAGGCAACCCTTCTTCCTTGCCTTTCTGTCAAATGCGTTTAACATGGACGTAACATGATTATCATCTTCATCTTCTGCAGCTTGAGAATCACAACAATTATTAGGTGGCAATTTGCATATAACTGGCAGGGGAGGGGACCAAGGGCACATTCATGCAATCCTAAGCCAAGGCTATATTGGACGCAGCAGAGCAGTTGCCCTGAATTCATTACTTATGCTTCCAGGAATCAGGAATTCAAGCACGTGCTATATAGATGAAGCAAATAGAATTCAATGCATGCATGCAACCACCTGACTTTCTCCGCATGGTTAGTAGTTCCCGCCCATTCTGTCCTGCCCGCCTGTCGGCCCATGAATTCTTGAGATCGGGTGGTACTTGACAAGAAATCATCTGATTACCATCAACGACTCAATTTGGAGGCAGTTGGATTTGTCCAGAGTTACCTATATTCAAACACTTGGAAATTTCAGCCCCACAAGAGAGAGAGAGAGAGAGAGAGAGAGAGAGAGAGAGAGAGAGAGAGAGAGAGAGAGAGAGCGCTGAAGGTATCTCAGAATAACCGACTAAATGTTCCTTCTCAGCAGAATTAGAGCCTTCTTCAGAAGTAGTTCCTCCCTGCAAGGAGATATATATACACACACAAGGAAAAAAAAAAGGAGTTAAATGTTTACTTTTCAAGCAGATGACGGCACATCAATGATGACAAAATATAATTGAAACACAAAGAACATAGTTCAAGGAAAATTTAAATTCTACCATCTCAAAATGTATTTGTGCACTACATTAAACCATCCAGACTCTCAAATGTAGCTTTATCGACTTCCTGTAGAACAATTTGATGTTGGCCTCCATCAAAACACCGCATAGATGTTTGGATAAACCCTGCAACATCTTGCTCATAAACAAGACGAATCCCACATTTCTGGATCTCCATGCACAGGCTGTTGGTTTCCGATAAAGCCCACAATGAACTTGATTCATTTAACATCCTCGGAAAGCGCATATGAGATACATAGAATAAACAAAGAAAACGATCAGAATTAAATCTGACAAAGGTGCAACTTTCTTTCCAGTCAAGGAGATATGGTTCCAGTTGAAACTCGTGAGTTCGCAATGTGAATCTATATAAGTAATCAGAAGTTTCTGAATCTGATTCACTGTCGGAAACAGCAGGGTGTCCTTTGACTAAGAAAACAGCAGCAACCCCCATCCACTTCTTATTATCTTTCAAATCTGAAGGTATTGAGATTTCTATGGAATCGCCAGTAACTACATTGCTGAACCACTCTGGAATTTCATTTAGAGCACAAACAGAGCTCATGGAATATGACCTACAATCCAATAACTGCAACATAAAACAGAAAAGGACTATAAGTATTTAAGTGTGCCTGAGATGGTACATGTGTGATTAAATGTGTGTGCTGTGTGGGGGGTGGAGGGGGAAGAGAGAGACTTCAAGGTCTTTTTGAAACAGTTGAGTTGGCATCGATGAATCAACACTTGGTTTCCATTGTTGATGCTCAGATGATATACTGAAAGTAGTGATTCCAAAGCCTGCAGAAGTGTACGTTCTTGAGACACATCTTGGTACTGAAGTACAATATTCTTGATTCTCGGATGAGTTGAGGGAATTGACAGTCGTCATTCCTGAGACAGCTGAAGTACATAATTTGAATTGATTTTGGCAATCCATTAGTGAAATACAATCTTCTGCATTCACATGTCGAACACTTAACGGCAGCTTAGGAAGCGATTGAAGCCTCCTACAATTGCTCAAGTTGAGATATTCAAGCTTGGAGAGTTGAGAGATGCTTTCTGGTAACCGAACAAAATTATTACCACCTAAATTTAATTTTCTTAAGGACAATAACCTGCCAAAATCATTGGGAATTGCTCCATCCATCAGATTGCAATAACTTATGTCTAGCTCTGTCAAACAAATTATACTTGAGAAGGAAGTAGGCAACAACAAACTCGTGGGGACATGGCTCTTTCTGCACCACAAACAATTAAAGAGCGAGTGCCATGATTCTGAAGGTATATCTTTACATCCTCGGAAGGATAGATGTTTTAGATTTATCATACCTACAACGAACGATGATTCTCTTATAGCAGTTCCACTTATATCAAGCTCCTCTAGACATTCCACACAACTCAGATTCTCAGGTATCTCATCAAACTTTGAACAACCAGCTAGAATGAGGCTTTTCAGAGATGTCAAATATTGAATGGTACTCGGAAGAGACAAAAGGTTTTTGCAGTCTCTTAAGTTCAACGATGTAAGACTGGTGAAATGTTGAATCGATGTAGGCAATTCCTCAATAGCAGTCTCATCTAAATAGACCTCCAACAAGAATTTCATATTTCCTTCAATTTCGGGAAACTTCTTGAGTCTTGAACAAGAGGAGAGAGCAAAGGTCTCAAGAGATTCCAAACTTTTGAAAGGTGGAAGACTCTCAACACATTTGCAGTTTCTCATATTCAACAAAATAAGTTTTTCGAGATCTCCAATGGATGGGTGAACCTCAACCAGTCTTGTACAACCTTGAAGCACCAAAATCTCAAGATTTGGAACCCCAGTGAAGTCGGGGGTCTTGATCAAGTACTCGGAGTCACTCATATCAATGAATGTTAGCCTGCTCCAATGCTGGTATCATTTGAAACATAATCACAAAGTTTGAAAGAAAAATAATTGGTAGAAAAATTAGTAAAAAATTCTTTGAAGGCTACTCATCAAAAGTTTTTTTTGGTTTAAAATACAAAATGTTTGATTTTCCCCCATTTGAGTCAGATTCTTTCATTTTTGTGTCTGTTTTAATGAGATTACAGTACCTTCTTGGAAAGATACTAGCAATAGCCCTTGTAATTGTTAACTAGTACTCCTTTTAGAAAGTTTCTTTTTCTCTCTAAAATTCTAAGTACCACAAATTCATTTGACATGTTTGTTCATAAACTTGTAGTTGCAAGATCTATCAAATAAGACCTAAGATGAATATAAAAATGTATACAGAAACTCAGTCAAGACAATGTGCACAGATAAAAAGTGAGTTAAGTTGCAGCATGCATCCATGATACTATATGTTGTGAAAAGCTGCCTTGTACCACATGAAGAGAATACAGATACATTCTCATGATGTGAAGAAGTGAATTATATTGCATTACCATAATGATATGTCTCACAGATACTTCTATTCGCTTTTGTCTTTCAAAAGGATTTTGTGTAGGATGAAAGCTATGATATTTTCACAATTTGAAAAAAGAATTGAGAGAGAGAGAGAGAGAGAGAGAGAGAGAGAGAGAGTAATTATGACACCAGTAATATGTAATTTTGGCAAGAGGATAACTTTTTTTTTTTTGAACATACTAGCATGGATGTTTCAGCACTAGACAGACTGAAAAGCCTTTAAGAACCTTATATGATTATGATAAAGGCAACATGGTTTTCTAAATACATCTTATAGATCAGGGACTAGAATCTAAAAATATCCCCAACTTCAAATATATTCAACAATGTACATACAGAAGACTAACAGTGATCTTACCTTATCCCCTGTCCAAAGTTGTTTAATGCGACTTGAATGCATCTTGAGTTCGACAAGCTTATCTGATTCAAATTCTGATGGCAAACAATTTAAAGGACATTCATGCCATTCCAAAAGTGCTAACTGGTTAGAAAGATATTTAGCTTTTCCAAAAAAGTCCCCGTTCCAAATTTTGAGCAATCTTAGATTTTTCATCTCTGAAAAAGGATCATTAACACTCAAGTTAATATCCTCATTTTTTTGAAAATTCAGGAATACACCTTGGACCACAGTCATTCCCTAATAAATAGGAAGAAGAAAGAATTAATTGTAGCACCCAATATGAGAAATACAAAGACGATGAATTACTTAGTTTTAAGTTTAACAATCCCTAGATCAGTAGTTCTATTGATTTCTTACCGTATTATTTACAAGCACAGGGTTGATATCATTGGGAAGCCACAACCTGCTACGTTTGCCTGCCTCAGAATGTTCTTGACGAACAATTTCCCAACCCAATTTTTGTATCAAATCATGCATCCACAATTTTCTTCCGAATGGAGTTAGAAGACATTTATCCATGAGAACTTTAATATGAATGACTGGACAGTGGCCATAACAACTCTCTAGTATTCTTGTTACGCGATATTTGTCCTCTCCTTTGAAGAAAAATGCAATGTCCAAAAATATTTTCTTTTCTATTTCCTGTAATCCATCAAAACTTACTTTAAGAACATCAAAAGTTATTTCGTCAGGCCTTTCTTTTAGTCTAAATAATGCACCTGGCCATTCTTCTAGGCTTCTTTGAAAGAGGGATGTACCTAGATTTTCAATGGCTAATGGGAGGCCATTAGCATATTTTACAAAACTCTTAGATAGCTCGAGAAATTCTCCTCCAACCTGGTCACTCCGGAAGGATTTCCAATTAAAGAGCTGAAGAGCTTCATTGTTAGTCAATGGCTTAACCTGATATATTTTGTCCACTCCATGTTCTATTAGCACACGTTTATCCCTTGAGGTTATGATGATTCTACTCCCTGGACCGAACCAATTATGGCCAGACAATGCCCTCAATTGTTCTAACCGATCCACATCATCAAGAATGATAAGAACCTTTTTAGTACATAATCTTCGCCTAATTATACTGATTCCTGTATAAGTGTTGTGTATGCTTACACTACTTTCCAGCAAGATATCAGAAAGAAGTTTCTTCTGTAAATGAACTACACCTTGTTTTTCAGTTATCTCTCTAACATTCGAAAGAAAGCTGTATGCTTCAAACTGAGTACGTATCCTTTCAGAAACTACATGAGCAATAGTTGTCTTACCCATTCCCCCCATCCCCCAAATGCCTATCGTGCGTACTTTATTCAACCCTATCTCTAAGTACGAAAGCATTTCTTTTACACGAGAATCCACCCCAACTAAATCTGTAAATGCACTTGGCATTGTTTGATATAATTCAGTGGAAATATTGCGGACAACAGTTTGAATGAGTTCTGATTCATATCTGCAAAAGGTTGCAACTAATAATAATAAATAACCATCTCATGGGTCAGTCAGTCAGCACCAGAAATGCAAGAACCAAATATAATTGAACATAATTTCTAAAACTTTAGTTCATTACTTCTTCTAATTATTAAAATCTAGTAGCCTACCATATAGAATATGTGCTTTTGTCATAAAGAAGAATTAAAAAGACTTGGAAGAATGGTAAGTTTTGCGTACCCATTATGCAAATGGTATCTAGACAGACCGGCTACTTGAGAAAGTGCAGCTCTCCACCTTTTCACCTTTTCTAAATTACCTTTAAAGCCTTGTTCATGCTTAGAAAAGGCTATCTCGAAACTCCCTGTTTGATTTCCCACCTCAGATGGATGGACGTGATAGAAAATTGGGATTAGTGTCTGTCCCATCAGTTCCTTGCATTCAACAGCCTTTGCAAGCTCTTCCAAACACCATGTCGAATCGGCGTAATTACTCGAAATAACGGCGACCACATACCTTGATTCTTCAATTGCATTGAAGAGCTCCGAGATGGATTTTCCTTTTTTGAGCTTTTCATCATCCCTGAATGTGATAATTCCTTTTCGATTCAGAGCAGCATAGAGATGGTCTGTAAAACCTGTGCGGGTGTCCGTGCCTCTGAAACTGAGGAAGACGTCGTACGTCCATATAGGCGTCGGAGAAGAAGAAGAAGACGAAGAAGAACTATCTGCTTGGAGCATCATTGTAGGAGTGTTTGGTGGTTACTGCTCTATTTTTGGCCAAAATCTGATAATGGGGTTTAGCAACACATTGCATTAATAATTTCTCCTTTTAAGCCTTGAGTCACCGAAATGCCATAGCAGTTTCCAAAATTATTTAAAAGACAAAACAAATGCACAGGCCAAACACTTTCATCGTCAACGACTCACAATTTTTAAAAAGTTGTTTTCACTTCGGCCAACCGACCAAGTTGTGCGTAGTGCGTACCGCGAAAGGAGAGCGCGGTGCCAGAGACAAGGTTTTTAAAATATCATTTCAACAAACAGTTGGTCGGCAAAGTCTATTTGTTTGTTGCTCAAGGTTGCTTGGCAACTTGGTGAGCATCCACGATAAACTCCCTAAATCACATTCTTAGATAAATTTTAGGGAGGAATTGTAAAAATGTAACTCCAACCACGTTCTTTATTCACCTCATAAAATAGGGAGTCCTCTAGGAGCTCCTAAATCTGATGAAAGAAAAAGGACTCCTAGTAACTCTCTATAATTTAATGCTTCTTTATTTAGTGAGTATTTCAAACCTTTATTTAATGATAATTATTTTTTATTTTATTTTTTAATAGAGATGGACCAATCAAAAAAGAGTTATAGCATTTATGACTCTCCAAATTATGGAGTATGGTTGGAGTTGAAATTTTTTAAAGAACTCATAAAATAGTTTTCTTATATTTTTAGCTAAATTTTAGCTAAGAAATAGAGAGCATCATTGTGGATGCTCTTAGTCTAAGAGCATGTCCACCCCAAAAGGCTAAGGCTAAGGGAAGGGCTACTACTATTCCAGTGAATAGTGGCAGCCTTGTAATTTGTAGTTCCACCCCAAAAGGCTAAGGCCAAGGCAATTACTATTCATTGTACTTTATTTCTTATTTTTTTTTATACTTTAAACCATTAATTTTTTATAAGCTTTTCTAATTAAATTTTCGGATAAGATTTTTGGTTGCCACGTGTCCATCATTTTTCAGAAAAGACTTGTCCCATGTCATATAAGATTTTCAGATATTTATAAATAAAAAATTATAATCTCATATTTCATATAAGATTTTCACCCTCTAAAATTGTGCCACGTCCCATGTAAGATAAGATTTTTAGATATTTAAAAAAAAAATTATAATCTCAAATTTCAGATAAGATTTTCACCCTCTAAAATTGTGCCACGTGTCATCTCTATATTATGAATCCCTCTATAAAACTATAGCATCAACTCATACCTCTTACACCATCTCTTATCTATTCATTCATTTCTCAGATTTTACAAAACACATTCTAGTCTCATTGTCAAACTTGAGGAGGGTGTTCGAGAGGCAACAACAAGAAGAGGAAGAAATTCGGCGCAGACGTGCTGATGAAGATTGAGAGGCCGATGAAGAAGAGGAAGAAATGCTTGTAGCAGCGGTGTGTATGCTTAATCAATCAAGGCAACACCGCCGCCATCGCACCCCGAATGTGGACAGACGTAGGGAGTCTCGGGATAAGAATCTCTTGGAAAATTACTTTATCTCAAATTCGTTATATCATGTTTCTAAGTTTCGAGAGAGATATAGAATGCAGCCACATTTGTTCCAAAAAATCATGCATGATATTTGTAATTACGACACATACTTCATTCAGAATTATGATGATGTTGGAGTTTTGGGTCTTCTCCCGGAGCAAAAACTTACAGCTGCGTTGCGGATGCTTGCTTATGAGGCATCTGCAGAGCAGGGGGATGAGATTGCAAGGATGAGAAAATCAACTATCCTAGAGTGCTTAGTGAGATTCTGTGATGCAGTAGAAAATTTGTACACGAGGGAGTACCTTCGCAAACCTACGCCGAAGGACCTGCAAAGGCTTCTACAAAAAGCTGATATATCGAGGTTTCCCAGGAATGATTGGAAGCATCGATTGCATGCACTGGCCGTGGAAGAATTGTCCTACTGCTTGGCAAGGAGACTATAGGAATCAGAAGGGCCAAAAAAGTATAAATTTGGAGGCCGTAGCTTCATTCGATTGTTGGGTTTGGCATGCCTTCTTCGGGGTTGCCAGATCTCAGAATGACCTCAATGTCCTTAGTCAATCTCTGGTGTTCGACAAAGTATTGCGAGGTCATTCCCCCAGATCACGTACCAAATCAACAATACCGTATACTCTGGTGCGTACTACCTTGCCGACAAAATTTATCATAGGTGGACGACATTCGTGAAAACAATTTGCATTATCAACTTCTCATTCCTTTTAAGCCCCGAAACAAAACAAATGCATAGAAGATGCCAATCACTTTCGTCGTCAACGAGACTCATTTCAGCTTGAACAAAGGTTTTTTTTTGTTTTGTTTGAAATTATCCTTTCAACAAACAGTTGGTGGGCATAGTCTTTTTGTTTGTTTTCAAGGTTTGGCAACTTGGCTTAGTCTAATAACTCGCCAAACTTGGCATACAGAATTATCGGTTGATG
The DNA here is from genome assembly GCF_902201215.1 of Prunus dulcis. Taxonomy (NCBI): domain Eukaryota; kingdom Viridiplantae; phylum Streptophyta; class Magnoliopsida; order Rosales; family Rosaceae; genus Prunus; species Prunus dulcis. The sequence goes on along the minus strand of NC_047657.1, from coordinate 404,444 downwards.
CTGGGAAATTTTTTTAATGAAATTATTTCTGAGCATGCATTTAATCTGATGACAAAGATCAAAGTATTACCTCAACTGTTTGAGGCAGATAGTTCTTCCACCCAAAATCAAAATATGAAATCATATTTGAACATTGTCTAAGGCTACAAGGCACTCTTGTTTGTTGTTGTTTCACTTGGATCATGACTTGCATCATGAGGCCACTCACCCCCTAGACATCAATTAATGGGATGCAAGTGAAGCAAATAACAAACAAGACTGGACGAATACCAAAACTAACACATGGCGTGGAGATGAAGATGGAGGCCAGAAGCTTGACAATCAACATGCAGACACAGGATACAAATCCAAACAAAGCTTAAAAGCCAACGGCTACTTGAGACCACCATGACCTTCACAATTCATTAAAAACCAGAGTATTTAAAACTAAAGCAAATGCAATGCAACAGTTTTTGGTTTTAAAAGAATAGGGAATTTCTCCTTTGGAATCCATGTATTAATTATTGTGAGATATTGAGAGACAATTCGAAGGTTTTTTCTTCTTCTTTGGTGTCAATATATTGAGAGATGCAAAAAGCAAAGCAAAATCATATTGATCTTGTAATCAGTGGCGGATCCAGGATTCTCGAGCCAAGGGGTCACTGCGTAAAAACTTCGAAATTTTTTTTAGAAGAAAATAACACTAGAAAAACAGAAAAATAGTTTCCATCCAAATTTCAATTGTACACGATGAGTTCTTTATTAAAAACTTTGCATTAAAGTTTCGTAAATCATTTATTTTTTAATAATTTTAGGCACTTTTGTTTATGTCGAACTCTCTGTCAATGGCTTTCTTCCAGTGACTATTTTGCTCCTCTGGTTTGCAACACAAATTCCTTTTGATCTGCTCTACCTTGTCTTTCCTTTTCTTTCTCTCTCTATCCAAAATTAAAACTCACACACCTGTTACCATTGCGGTAACCCATCAACCAACCTCTCTCTCTGTCTTTGAGGACTTTTATCGAGCACGTTCAGTGCATCCAAGGGGTCAACAAGCTGCTGGCCAAGAGGTCTGCAACTGTTCTCCTGCGACCTCCACAGCAAACGCCGGCATGCCAAGGGGTCAATTGACCCCTCTTGTCCCTTGTTGCATCCGCCCCTGCTTGTAATGAAAACAGAATAAGCAAGGGCTTAATACACAAGTACGTTTCACATTTTTTCTTGGAGTAACACTACCGGCCACCCAACCTCGTCTGACTGGCCGGATCCTCTGTTTCCTCTGCTGTTCCTGCTTCGAAACTTCACGCCAGAAAGGCAAGTCCAGTCCTACACCTTATCCAGACGTTACACCAAAATGGTAATCGAACACCACCTTCATAAGCTGGAATTAATTTCTCCCTGCAATCATATTCAAATGTAATATGCATGGTCAAATCAACTATGGGGAAGATTTATTACGATGCAACATACATACTTCTCAGACAAATAAATTTTACCATCTCCAAACGTTACCCACTATGCTAAACCATCCAGTTTTAAAGCCATCTTCATCAAATTCTTCAATTATCTTGTAGTCATCATAAGGGACAATTTGATGTGGCTGGGGTCCAGTAGTAACACACTGTAGAAATGTTTGGATAAACCCTGCAGCATCTTGCTCATACACTAGACGAACCCCACATTTCTTGACTTCCATGCACGGGTTGTTGGTTTCAAATAGAGCACCCATTACACTTGAATCACTTAACACATTTGGAAAGAAACGACGAGGTAAATAGAAAACCCAAAGAAAATCATCAGTTCCAAATTTGCGATGTAGCTTGCCATGAAGGATAAATGGTTTAGATTGAAAAAATTTATGAACTGGCAATTTGCATTGATAAAAGTAAGAAGTTCCTGAATCCGATCCAATGCAAGAGACAGCAGGATGTCCCTTGACTGAGAAAACAGCACATAGAGCAACCCCCATCAACTTTCTATAATCACTCAAATCTGGAGATGGAGGGATTGCAATAGAACACTCTGTAACCATATGGCTGAACCACTCTGGAATTTCAGTTTGATAACTAACTGCCTGTAAGGGAGTAAATCTATAGTTCAATTCCTGTAACATAAAACAGAAAAGGATTATAAGTAGTCATGAAAAACGGATGCCCTGTGTTTGCTTATAAGTTTTATGTGTTTCCATATGTGTGTATGTGTGTGTGAATGTGAGAGAGAGAGAGAGAGAGAGAGAGACTTCAAGCTGTCTTTGAAGCAATTGAATTTGCAAATCGTCAACTGGTCTCCATTCTTGTTTCTCAGAATTGAAATCTTGAAACTTGGATGAAATGCGGTAATTCTTTCCCAAGAGAGGTAAAGCAAATATTTTGACTTGATTTGGGAAGTCTATCAGTGAAGCACAATCTTCCATATTCACACGTTGAAGACTTAATGGAAGCTTCTTAGGCAGCAATTGAAGCCTGCTACACTTGCTCACATTGATAAATTCAAGCTTGGAGAGTTGAGATATGGTTTCAGGTAAGCCAACAAAATTATTCTGCCTTAAATCTAATGTTTTTAAGGAGAACAAGGAACCAAGATCATTAGGAATTTCTCCATCCATCAGATTACAATCACTTAAGTTTAGGTTTGTCAAAGAACTTAAACCTGAAAGTGAAGTAGGCAACAATAAACTACCAGGAACATGACCGTTTCTACCCCGCCACCAATAATTAAAGAACGAATGCCATGATCTTGAAGGCCGATTTTTACAACCTCGAAAAGATAGAGACTTTAGATTCTTCAAACCTACAATGAACGACGATTCTCTTATAGCAGTTCCACTTATATCAAGCTCCTCTAGACATTCCACACAATTCAGATTCTCATGTATGTCATTAAGTTCTGAGCAACCAGTCAGAATGAGAGTTTTCAGAGATGTCAAATGTTGAATGGTACTCGGAAGATGAAAAAGGTTTTTGCAGTCTCCTAGATTCAACAATTTAAGACTGGTCAAATGTTCAATTGATGGAGGTAATTCTTCTATGGCTGTCCCATCTAGATGAAGCTCCAACAGGCTTTGCATATTCCCTTCTATCTCAGGAAACTTCTTGAGTCTTGAACAGGCGGAGAGATTTAAACTCTCAAGAGATTCCATACTAACGAAAGATGGAAGAATCTTTACAGATTTGCAGTTTCTCATATTCAGCAAGATAAGCTGTTTGAGAATTCCCATGGACGGGTGAACATCAACCAATCTTGAACAGCCTTGAAGCACCAACATCTCAATATTTGGAGCCTTAGTGAAGTTTGGGGTTTTGATCAAGTATTGGGAATCACTCAGATCGATGCACTTTAGCATGCTCCAGCTCTGATAATATTTGAAAAATAATCATATGAATTAGAACAAACATTTGGTTGATACATAAATAATATAAACATGCATAAGAATATAATCTTACTTCATTTCCATTCCACAGTTGTTTGACACGGCTCAAATGCATTTTGAGTTCAACAAGCTTATCTGATTGAAAGTTTGACGGCAAATAATTTAAAGGACATGCATGCCATTCCAAAAGTTGTAACTCATTAGAAAGATATTCAACGGATCCAGGAGAGGCCACATTACAAATTCTGAGCAATCTTAGGTTGGACATCTTTGAGAAGGAATCAGCATTCAAGTGAATCTCCTCTTGTTTCGGCAAGTTGAGGAATATACCTTCAATTATATCTGTTCCCTAAAAAAAAAGGAACAAGAAATAAGTTATACGCAGGACATTAATCATTAGTTTTAACAACTGTACTTGTATTAGTTTCTAACCTTATTTTTTGCAAGTACGGGGATGATATCCTTGGGAAGCCACAACCTGCTACGTTTTCCTGGATCTCCACGGCATTCTTGACGAACAATTTCCCAACCCAATTCTTGTATCAAATCATGCATGCACAATTTTTTTCCAAATAGAGTTACTAGAGATTTATCTATGAGAACTTTTATATCAATGTCTGGACTGTATCCACAACCACTTTCTAGTATTTTTGCTACACAATCTTTGTCCTCCCCTTTAAAGAAACATGCAATGTCCAGAAATACCTTTTTCTCTGTTACTTGTAATGCGTCAAAGCTTACTTTAAGCACATCAATAATTCCTTTCTCGGGATTTTCTTTTAGTCTATCCAATGCACTTGACCATTCTTTAACGCTTTTACCGAAAAGGAATGAACCCGTAACTGTCAGAGCCAATGGAAGGCCACTGGCGTATTCAACGACATTCTTAGACAGCTTGTGATAACCTTTTCCAACTTGTTCTTTCTTAAAGGCTTTCCGACTAAAGAGTTTAAGAGCTTCAGAATCATTTAATTCCTTAACCTTATACATTTTATTCACTCCAAATGTGCTCAACAAATGTTCATCTCTTGATGTTATGATAATTCTACTCCCCGAACCAAACCAACTATGATGACATAATGCTTCCAGTTGTTCCAGCGTATCGACATCATCAAGAATGATAAGAACCGTTATAGCATGTAGTCTCTGCCTTATTAAACTGATCCCCTTATAAATATTATGTACATTTACATTACTTTCCAGCAAGATATCTGACAGAAGTTGCTTTTGCAAATCAACTAGGCCTTGTTTTTCAGTTACCTCTCTAACATTGGCAAGAAAGCTGCAAGCTTCGAATTGAGCACATATCCTCTCGTAAACAACTCTGGCAACAGTTGTCTTACCTATTCCCCCAATGCCCAAAATCCCTATGGCACAAACTTTATGCAGCCCCATGTCTAAGCAAGAAAGCATTTCTTTCACACGAGAATCCATCCCAACTAAATCTGTGGATACACTTGAGATTGTTTGATTTAATTCAGTGAAAATCTTTCCTACGATATCTTGAATAACTTTTGATTCATAACTGCAAAATAATAACCATCTCATGGTAAGTCAGGCAGCACCAATGAGGTTCCAAAGACAGAATTGTATGAGTTAACTCAGCCGAACCATTGTTCCCAAAATACTTAAAAACCAGAACCGTGCCTTTTTCTTTGTTAGTTTTTTTATGGTAGTACTAGTGGCAACAGGTCAAATGTTTCACTTACCAGTTCCATGGTCATAGTTACTCTCTGGATTATAATTGTCTATAAAAAATAAAGAAATGACTAAAAACACAAGAAAAGAAGAAAGCTTCAGGTCTTACCCATCGTGTAAATGCCATCCAGAGAGATTGGAAACTTGATTAAGTGCATCTCTCCATCTTTGCACATTCCGTTCATTGTCTTTAAAGGCTTCTTCATGCTTAGGGAAGGCTTCCCCAAAATCTGCTTTCTGTTTTCGTACCTCGGATGGATCCACATGATAGAAAACTGGGAGTATTGTTTGTCCCATCATGTTCATGCATTCAACAGCCTTTACAAGCTCATCCAAGCACCATGTAGAATTGACATAGTTTCGTGAAAGAATGACAATTACATATCTTGATGCTTCGATTGCTTTCGAGAGTTTTGGAGCTATGGGCTTTCCCCTCTCAAGTTCTTCATCATCTCTAAATGTGAATATTCCTTTCTGTATCAGAGAAGTATACAGAAAGTCTGTGAAATTTGTGCGGGTGTCTTCTCCTCTGAAACTGAGGAACACATCGTATGTCCATCGAGGGGTCGGAGGAGAAGAAGAGGAAGAGGAAGAGGAAGAAGGAATATCTATTTGGGTGATCATTGAGGAAGTGAAGGGTTAGTGCGTGGTCTGTTTATGGTGAAGAAGATAACAGAGTTATGGTGTGTAAGCAAAATGTGATAAGAATGTGATGCAGGAGATAAAAGTACCACCTCAATTATTGGAGGCAGATGATTCATCTACCCAAAATCAAAATATAAAATCACATTTGAAGTGCGAGTGGTTCAATAGAATTCTGGTATTTGGTGAAGAAGTCAACGGTTGAGGAGGAAGTGTAAGTGGCGCAGTGAGGTAAGGGCTTGTCATCTAAAGTCTAAACCTTGCTGGAGGCACCTTCCAGGGAAAAGCTTGACCGACGTGAATTGATCCCTCCAAATGCTCTCTAACTAAGACTTTGACTCTTGTGTCGGCACAACTTACAACTGGACATGTGCTTTTGATCCACAGGAAATTAAAAACAATATAAAATAAAAACTAGTAGTTCTTTTTTCTGCTCTGGATGTTGCTCTGTTCCAGTATGTAAGAGAAAGATCAAAGTATTCTTCCACCCAAAACCAAAATATCAAATCACATTTGAACATTGACTAAGGCTACAAGGCGCTCTTGTTTGTTATTGCTTCACTTGGATCATGATTCATGAGGTCACTCCTCACACACCAATTAATGGGATTGATGATGGAAGTGAAGCCAATAACAAAGCAGAGTGGATGAAGACCAAAACCAACACATGGTGAGATGAAGACCAAAACCAACACATGGTGCGGAGACGGAGACAGAGTCCAGAATCTTGAAAGCCAAACATTCAGAGAATCAAAATCAAAACAAAGCTTAAAAGTTAAAGGGCTACTTCAGACTGAACAATGTGTCCAGTACTAATTATTGTGAGATATTGAGAGATACAATTCGCATAGTCTACTTGAAGTTTTGTTTTTTCTTCTTTGGTGTCAAAATATTGAGAGACGCAAAAAGCAAAGCAAAATCATATTGATCTTGTAATGAAAACAGAATAAGCAAGGGCTTAATACACAAGTACGTTTCACATTTTTTCTCGGAGTAACACTACCGGCCACCCAACCTCGTCTGACTGGTCGGATCCTCTGTTTCCTCTGCTGTTCCTGCTTCGAATTTGTTCTTTTTCTTCCTTTTCAAAGTTACTAGATTTAATTGTAATTGACAAAAAGTTACTAGGTTTAATTTGTGTTGCACACAATGTATATTTATTCTCCATTTGGCTTAACAAACTTAGTAATGGTGCTCTTTGCATATTTTCAGGATTGATACTCAATCAAATACAAGGCGATTTCAATCCCTCTTTCGTGTATGAGCCCTCATAAAGATGACATTTATATGCTTTTGTTGAAGAACTTTACGAAATATTCATTGTAACGACCCAGTCCTAAATAAATGTTTAATTATTAATTAAACATGATAAAAGACCATTTTGCCCCTAGAATATTTTATTAGGTTTAAAGTTGACTTTTTGACCGGGAAGAAATTTGAGAATTTTGACTGTACCGTTGCGTAGAGCACGGCGAGATGAGTTTATAGACACGTGGTGGGCTTGAATCGGAGTTGTAACGAGAGAGATATGATCAAAATACCTTCAGTGGCAAAATTGTAAATATTGCAAAAAGGGTTTGATAAATCTGATTTCTCTCTCTCTCTCTCTCTCTCTCTCTCTCTCTCACACACACAAGCAGAACACCCCCCCTTTCCCTTTCTGCACAGCCGGTGGCTTCTCAAAGCCACCATCGTCCACCACCGGCCTCGAGACTGGTCATGTTCGAATTGTCGTTTCTCCCCCATGCTTTCCCGACCCGCCCCGTCCCTAGAACCGCCGGATTCCTTCGGAAAAAGCTCGGAATCGCTTCAGATTTGACAGAAACTTCGCCAGCTTAGTTCGTCGTCGTCTGGCCACCATTTTCGACGATCCAGGTATGGATCTTGAACCTCTCGAGCTGTTCTTGCTGTTGTTGTGTTAGATTTGAGAGATTTTTGCATTTTGAAGATTTTTGCATTATGAAGGTCGATTAAGCGATGGAAGTTTGGCCAGTTTTCGGCCTCCCATTCCGGCCACTTTCGGTCACTTTTTGGGATAGATCCAAGAACAAAAGTGGTTCCAAATAGGGTGTTTTGCCTAGGGTAGGAAGCTGGGTTTCTAGTTTTGAAGATTTCCTATTGCCGGAGTTTGATCAAGCCACCCACGATCTGCCAGCGTGTGTGGGTGCGTGTGGGCCACTTGTTGGCCCATCTTTGAGTCCTAAAATTATCCTTATGTAGTTCTGAGCACGACAGTATGCTCGGATATGAATTCGGATATCGCATATTGTGCGTTATCCGAGTTCGATAGGTTTAAACCGTTGGATAGTCTTTGCTTCCGATTTAACAACTTAAAGTTTGGATTTTACAATAACCGTCTGATCGTGTGATCGTGAGGGATCCGACTGTCCAATATGGACCAAACTATCACCACAGATATGGCCGGTGGCTCCAGTATCAATCAGCCACTCATTGTCATTCGAAACCATGTTGGTTTCTGACACCACTGCAGCCAAGTTTTCTTCAATCACATTGGCCTGATTGTTCCTTGGCCTGTTATTGTTTGGATTTGCAGGATTGGCAGGATTCTGATCCCTTCTATGCCTGCAGTCTTGGGCCTTATGGCCTGCTTTCCCACAAACCCAACAAGCTCCTTTAATCTTTTTGATCTTTTCCTTTTGCTCCAGGAACAAAGTTCTTCTTGTTATTTTTGGGATTGAATTTTGGTTTTGCTGAGGTTCCTTCAACTATGTTTGCCTTGGCTTTCATGTTTGAAACCACATTCTTGTTCTCACTTATTCAGTTATCCTCCTTAATCCGAAGCCTAATAATGAGATCCTCCATACTCATCTCCTTTCTCTTGTGCTTGAGATAACTCTTGAATTCTTTCCAATTTTGTGGAAGTTTTTCAATTAAGAATGCCACTTGGAAAGATTCATTGATCTTCATGCCTTCAGCAAGAATCTCATGGATAATTTTCTGGAGGTCTTCAACTTGTTTGACAACAGGTTTGGAATCTACCATCTTGAAATCCAGAAATCTGCCTACAACAAATTTCTTGGATCCTACATCTTTAGTTTTATATTTTTTTCTCAAGAGATTCCCAAACTTCTCTGGCCGGCTTGAATGCTACATAAACATCATATAGTGCGTCATCGAGTCAATTCAAGATATAGTTCCTGCACATAAAATCAAATTGTGTCCATGCATCAATTGCAGCGACAGTCTCTCTGGTTGCAGGATTCTCATTCGACACAGGGGCATCCTATCTAAGACTGTGGGCTAAATTTAATGTTGTTAGATAGAACAACATCTTCTGTTGCCAACGTTTGAAGTCAGTGCCTTTCAATTTCTCAGGCTTTTCGGCATGAGAGGTCTTACTTCCTGATTGTTCCATTTTACTGTCTAAAGATTGTTGTAGAACAATCAGTATAAAACCAAAATAACGTAAAAATAAAAAAAAATATATTTTATATAAATATAATTGAATCAATACAACAGTAATATAAATTGTAGAATACTGACTTGAATTGTAGATAGAGTCCTGTAGAGTTGCAGTGTCCTTTAGACAGTATTTCTCCTCTACCCTTGTGCTTGTATTTCGATAGGAGTCTGTCCACCAAGATTAAACTATCTTAAATCAAAGCCTAAGCATAGTGGCTTTGATTTCTGGAGAACAGTGGTATGAATTCTCTGAGGAAGTGTTAAAAATGTGAGAATGATAATGTTGTTCAAAAAGTATTTAACTGGTTTGAACGTATTGTCAATATATAGAGGTCTGACACCTCTTCATCCAACAGTTATGTTTTATTCGAATTTCATATTTTGGTTTTATCTCAAGAAAAAAAAAATGAATTTTTAATTAATAAAAATAAATTATTAATTAAATCAACAGAGCCAAAGAGCATTTAGTTCATCAAACGATATGTTATTTTATATTTTGAGGAATACCTTCTATGTCGGTTATCATTTTTTTTATTCTTTCGAATATTTAATTTCTGTCATTTACAATTTACATAAGCTATCCAAATATTGAAATTTTCAATTTCTATCATTTACAAAATTCGACATACAAAAATCCAAACACTGAAATCTTCAATTGCCAGAAATTGAAATGACGGAAATCTAAATTCCGTCATTTTAGAATTCAATGTAATTTGCAATTTCGGAGAGTCAATTTTTATAAAACCTTTCAAATATAGCCAAAAACTCATGTAAATAGACTAAAATGCCCTCAAAATTTAAATAACCTAAAAACATAGTTTATCTCCATGAGGACCATCTGTCCACCACCATATCATTTTTTATTCAATGTGTCTTTCTCTGCTTCACAAGCTTATATTGCCATCTTGCTTAGAAACTTAATTCATGTTGAGATTCATGATAGGAAGAGTGACAAAGAGATTTATATGAAACTTGAAGAGGATTTTGGGGAGACATTACTTTTTTCCCTAAAATTTGGTCTGCAGACTGTACTTGCGGTATCACCGCTTCTAGTTGCTGCTTTTGCTTTTGTTAGAGGTGTTCCATTAACCCCAAATGAGAAGCAAACCTTGTTAGACCTCCTAACACCGCCGCCTTCATGAGTCCCTCGTGATCGATAGAACAATGATTTGCCTTCTTCCACAGGCTTTCTTTTCATTTTATACTTTGGACTCAGGGTTGAAACTATGGAACAATGGTGCGCCTTCTTCCAAATCAGACATTCTTTGTATCAATTCAAGGAAGATCAAAATGATTTGTCTTATTTATATTTGTGATTGATGACCAAGGATACAAGCTATAGATGCAGTTTGGTCTTTGCATATCAAATGGCATATGAAACGCCCAAGGGCATGCAAAGTTCATAACCAAATCCAAACAAAGCTTAAAAGCCAAAGGCTACTTGAGACCACCCTAGGTTAAAGACTTCCCTAACAAGAATAAGTAGACTTCCCTAACAAGACTAGCCAACAATTCAAGCTTCTCCAAACACTCTACATGACCCAACTCTTCCGGCAGTTCATGAAGTCTTGTACAACTAGAAAGATTAAGAACTTTGAGACATTTTAAGCCATTCACACTAGTTGGAAGATGCATAAAATATTTGCAATCTTTCAAGTTCATCAAAGTAAGACCTTTAAGCCTTCCAATAAAGGAAGGTAGTTCTCTTATGGAAGTTCTACTCACATCAAGCTCCTCCAAACACTCTATGTAACCTAATTTTCTGGCAAAATATTAAGCCTTGAACAACCAAAAAGATTAAGAACTTTGAGAGATTTTAAGCAACCTACACTGCTTGGAAGATAGGCAAGGTTTTTGCAATCTTTCAAGTTCAGCATGCTATAATATGAATATGGTTTGAATACTTTTTTGGTTATTTTATTTTTCTCCATAAGGAGGTATATATAAGAGTGTACAAGAGTGTTTTACAAGGAAAATGATACAATAATCAATTAGGATAATATCTCCTAATTATACAAAGATTTGCCAACTAAATAAAATGGGAAAGTAAATCCCTTAAGTAATCAAGGAAATAAATATCCTTGATCAATTAAGAGACTCACGTCAACACTCCTCCTCAAGTTGGTGCATATACATCACCAATGCCCAACTTGGTCAGTGAGTCATGAAACACTCTGCTACAAACAGCTTTTGTTAAAACATCTGCCAGTTGATCTTCTGATTTTACGAATGGTAGGTGGATGATCTTCTTCTAAATTTTCTCTTTGATAAAACATCTACAGACTTCAACATGTTTGGTTCGATCATGCTAAACTTGATTATGAGCAATATCAATGGCTGACTTGTTATCACAATATAACTCCACTGGATTTCTTGGCTTGAAACCCAATTCTGTCAATAGTCTTCTGATCCACAACAGTTCACAAACTCCGTGAGCCATTCCTCGATACTCTATTTCTGCACTAGACCAAGAAACCACATTTTGTTTTTTACTCCGCCAAGTGACTAGATTACTTCCCACAAAGGTAAAGTAACCTGAAGTAGAGCGTCTATCAGTAATGGAGCCAGCCCAATCAGCATCTGTATATCCACCAACTACAAGATCTCCATTTTTAGAGAACATTAATCCTTTTCTATGGGCTAGTTTTAAATACCTTAAGGTTTGATCAACTGCATTCCTATGAGACATACTGGGTGAATGCATAAACTGACTGACCACACTCACAACATATGCAATGTCTGGTCTTGTGTGGACTAAATATATTAACCTCCCAACAAGGCGTTGGTACCGTTCCTTATTGGTTGGTTCTTGATCCATGTCTTCACACAACTTGTGATTCATCTCGATAAGTGTGTCAACAGGCTTACATCCAAGCATTCTTGTTTCAGTGAGAAGATCCAATACATACTTCCTTTGTGACAGGAATATACCATTTGTGGACCTCGCTACTTCAATTCTTAAAAAGTACTTTAGATCACTTGAATCCTTCATCTCAAATTCCTGAGACAAATACTTCTGCAGCTTTAGTTGCTCTCCTGTGTCATCTCCAGTTACGACTATGTCATCCACATAAACAATCAGTGGAGTAAGTTTTCTTCCATCACTCTTCAAGAACAAGGTGTGATCCGAATTACTCTGTGACAGGACCCGACCCAATTTCCTCTTTGAAATTCGGGCCAAGCCTTGTGCGTGTCCGACTCCTGGTGAATGTTGGGCATAAAAGACCTTTTTACCCTTCTCGCTTCAAATTCTTTTTAAACTTTCCCTTAGACTTCTGCTGAGATTGCGGCACAGTCTCCCCTGTATTTTGACCAATCCCAAAATTTTTCACCTGTTAAACAATCAATTAAGTTCACACCAACTGCCAGAATTCTTCAGATAATAGATCTCAACTCCTATTTTTCAACTTCAACTATATATCAGAGCATTTGTCTAAGTTTCAGAGTTTTAAGGATTTTCTATAAACTCTACCTTACTGGATGACGCGGAAACTTTGATTGGCCCGGTGGTGGATCCCGCGCACTTCTATGGCCTGGGGGCGAAAAACAGGTTGAAAATGTGAGTGGACAAAAATAAGGTTCTTAGAAATAACTTTATAACCATAATAACCCCCATTGTAAAATAGTTAAATAAAACTAAATACGTACTCTCCATATAACGCATACTAAATTCAAGGCATTCTATATAAATCACATTCAAGTTCGAAAAGTTTCGCACAAAAGCACTGAAATCAAAGCTTGCATAAAATACTGAAATCAAACTTGTATAAAAGCTCTGTACTCAAACCTTGCATAACTGAATAAATATATATAAAGGTATCCATGCCTGAAAAAAAATTAGAAAGCTGATATAAAATAACTGAAAATCATAATTAAATAAAGAAAACTCAAAATCCTTGAAAATACAACCAAATTGTACCCCTGTCTTAACCGTCAATTCCCTGGCAGGTCTCGGGCGTCACCCAGGCTACCCGAGCCGCAAACTGGCGAAATCAGGGGACTATGACCAGCCTGTCCCGCCGGCAGATTCCTTGATGACACCAAGTCAGCTCGAGTCGCTCTGGCAGGATGCAGGGGACCGTAGTCAGCCTGATCCGCAATCCTGGCAGGTCTCGGGGACACAGAGTCAGTCGAGCCGCAATCCTGGCAGGTCTCGGGACACCAAGTCTGCCGAGCCGCAAATTCCGGCACTCACGGTCCGAGCGTCCCCGTAACTCGTGAGGCAAAGTCAAGTGCACTGACTGAACTATAATCAGACTGGATGTCCGTAGACATCGGTCCAACTCTGGGTAATCACCATAAAGAAAATGGGTACGAGGTGGGTTTAAAATAAATTCCTTTAGAAAAATCGGAATAATAAATGAAATCTCAAGTTGTGCCACTATTTCATCTGTCATAAGCCTCAAACTCTTTTTCCTATAACTCTTTAGCATGTGTACGTAAGCAGCACAAAACTATGGAACTATTTCTGTACTAATCATGCTCGGAAATATAATAAAGCTTACTCAAGATCAATAAAGAAATTTATTCAAATAAACTCATTTATAAAAACTTATTTATATAAAATCAATATAAAATCATATATGAAATCTATTTATAAAAATCATCTATATAACTCATTTATATAAAGTCATTCATGAAAGAAAGTCCACTTACAGATGGTTCGAGCTAATTGGACCTCGTGAAGTTCTTTTCTGCGGTCCTGTCGGGCTCCTGCTGCCTGATTATCCATAAATATTAAATTAATAAACTGCTGAATAAAGAATTAAATTAAACACCCTGCCCACTGCTCCTAGAAATACGTGCATTCACATCCAAGTTACTCCTGAGCCCACATTAACTTTTTAGACTCATAGATCAGTCTGGAAGACCCGATGCTTAAATTAAGCGATAAATTGTCTGATCGGCCGACCCAGGACCCCGTGGGTCCACGGCCTCCGATGACAAATCTGGGCTTCTTTAAAGGTTCCTCATAGAGAAGGAACCATGTTCCACGAATTTGGTCCGAAACGGACGGTCGGA
>NC_047657.1:361591-390300 GCF_902201215.1 Prunus dulcis | reverse complement strand
AGAACCTCCCAATCTACTTTACTCCTTCATTTTAATCCTCTTTTACTACTAGGAACCACTATTATTTCCAATTATACTCTCACTCCTTTTTCCTTGGTCCACCTATCTCACGGGTGGGCTTTTTGGCTATTCAATCTCTATTAAAGTTAAAATTAATGGCTCCAAGGTCTACTATACGTTAGGATTTCCTTGTCTACTAAGTACCGTAAGGACGGCTCTTGCCAAGCCTCTTACAAAGTTTTCTCTACCGTTTCAGACAACGGTGCAGTTCCTATCTGACTGGGAATCTCATCCCCTTACATCGGGAGTTCTGTCTAAGTTTCCTACGGATACCACCACCATTTGGGCCCGACTCGAAGGAAAAATCGGGGTGCACAAGGTGCGAAGTCTACAGGAAGTATAAACCTATGCTCTGATACCAAATTGACAGGACCCGACCCAATTTTCTCTTTGAAATTCGGGCCAAGCCCTGTGCGTGTCCGACACCTGGCGAATGTCGGGCACAAAAGACCTTTTTACCCTTCTCGCTTTAAACTCTCCCTTAGACTTCTGCCGAAAATTCGGCAGAGTCTCCCCTGTATTTTGACCAAACCCAATATTTTTCCACCTGTTAAACAATCAATTAAATTCACACCAACTGCCAGAATTTTTCAGATAACAGATCTCAACTCCTATTTTTCAACTTCAACTATATATCAGAGCATTTGTCTAAGTTTCAGGGTTTTAAGGATTTTCTATAAAACTCTACCTTACTGGATGACGCGGAAGCTTTGATTGGCCCGGTGGTGGATCCGGCGCACTTCTATGGCCTGGGGGCGAAAAACATGTTGAAAATATGAGTGGACAAAAATAAGGTTCTTAGAAATAACTTTATAACCATAATAACCCCCATTGTAAAATAGTTAAATAAAACTGAATACGTACTCTCCATATAACGCATACTAAATTCAAGGCATTCTATATAAATCACATTCAAGTTCGAAAAGTTTCGCACAAAAGCACTGAAATCAAAGCTTGCATAAAATACTGAAATCAAACTTGTATAAAAGCTCTGTACTCAAACCTTGCATAACTGAATAAATATATATAAAGGTATCCATGCCTGAAAAAAAATAGAAAGCTGATATAAAATAACTGAAAATCATAATTAAATAAAGAAAACTCAAAATCCTTGAAAATACCACCAAATTGTACCCCTGTCTTAACCGTCAATTCCCTGGCAGGTCTCGGGCGTCACGCAGGCTACCCGAGCCGCAAACTGGCGAAATCAGGGGACTATGATCAGCCTGTCCCGCCGGCAGATTCCTCGATGACACCAAGTCATCTCGAGTCGCTCTGGCAGGATGCAGGGGACCGTAGTCAGCCTGATCCGCAATCCTGGCAGGTCTCGGGGACACAGAGTCAGCCGAGCCGCAATCCTGGCAGGTCTCGGGACACCAAGTATGCCGAGCCGCAAATCCTGGCACTCACGGTCCGAGCGTCCCCGAAACTCGTGAGGCAAAGTCAAGTGCACTGACATAAACTGAAATCGGACTGGATGTCCGTAGACACCGGTCCAACTGTGGGTAATCACCAAAGAAAATGGGTACGAGGTGGGTTTAAAATAAATTCCTTTAGAAAAATCTGATTAATAACTGAAATCTCAAATTGTGCTGCTATTTCAACTGATTCCAGCCTCAAACTCTGTTTCTATAACTTGTAAATAAGCAGCACAAACTTATAGAACTGTTTCTGTACTGATCATGTTCGGAACCGTAAATAAACTTGCTCAAGATCAAATAAAGAAATTTATTCAAATAAACTCATTTCTAAAAACTTATTTATATAAAATCATATATGAAATCTATTTATAAAAATCATCTATATAACTCATTTATACAAAATAATTCATGAAAGAAAGTCCACTCACAGATGGTCCGAGCTAATTGGACCTCGGGAAGTTCTTTTCTGCGGTCCTGTCGGGCTCCTGCTGCCTGATTATCCATAAATAATAAATTAATAAACTGCTGAATAAAGAATTAAATTAAACACCCTGCCCCTGGCTCCTAGAAATACGTGCATTCACATCCAAGTTACTCCTGAGCCCACATTAACTTTTTAGACTCTTAGATCAGTCTGGAAGACCCGATGCTTAAATTAAGCGATAAATTGTCTGATCGGCCGACCCGGGACCCCGCGGGTCCACGGCCTCCGATGACAAATCTGGGCTTCTTTAAAGGTTCCTCATAGAGAAGGAACCATGTTCTGCGAATTTGGTCCGAAACGGACGGTCGGATTAGCTAAAATCGCGTTATCGCTTAAAATCCAAACCCTAGCCCCAGGGTTCGCGATTCCGGAGTATCCGGGACTCCGATTCGCAATCCGTCGAATCCTACACGATCCTATCATCATGTAGACCGACATATCCAAAATTCGGCGCGATCCGATTATTTAACGACACTGCACCCACGGATCGCGCGATATGGAAAATCCGTTTGGGGCTCAAACGGACTCCGAATCGAGATCCGCGAAATCCCACACGCTCGTGACGACACGAGGGTCACAAATCTGCACAGAATTACATCAGTACCCTCGCCCACGCGCTCCAGCACGCGCGGGCAGCTTTGGGTGTCCAAAGCGATTTCGGGTGGCCGAAAAATCTCAGAACCAAGACTCCAAACTCCTACCCTAGGTAAAACACCCCATTTGGAGTCACTTTTGTTCTTGGACAACCCCAAAAAGTGACCAAAAATAGTAGTTTCGAGCGGCCGAAGTTCCGGCCAGATTTCAAGTCGAAAATCGAACCCCTTAGAGCTAAAATCGATCGAAGCCCATATACCCATCAGCTAGAACACGAAAAATAGCTGAGAAACCATACCTTACTCGATCGATTTGGTGGAGAAACGAAGGAGAATTTCGAGCTGGAAGTTCGAGTAGCTTCGACGAACCTCCGTCGGAAAACACGATTTTTCGGCCAGCTCAGGGCGGCCCCGGGGTGGAGGTTGGTCAGGTTGTGACGGCGACACGGAGGCGGACCCGTAGGTACCCACGACGGAGATCGGCTCGGCCTGTGGTGACCGGGCCGTCGCCTGGAAGTCGAACGGGCGCAAGGCACGGGTGCGACGCGAGGGAGAGAGGGAAGAGAGAGAAAGTGACGGGGAGAAGAGAGAAGGTATAAAATCTGACTTTTGGCCAAATTACCATTTTGCCCTTCGCGATTTTTAGACCATATCTTCTTTGTTATGGCTCCGATTCGGGTCTACTCCGTGTCTACGAACTCGTTTCGCCACGCTCTACGCAATGGCTTAAGCGAAATTCCCAAATTCTTTTTCGATAAAAAAGTCAAATTTTCCCCCATTAAAATATGCGAGGGCAAACTTGTCTTTTTGCTAAAATATATTTTCCTTACTCTTTAGATATTTTCTTTCTTTTTAGATATTTTGTTTTGGGTTCTTACACTCTGTATATCCAAAATTCTTCATGGATTTAGTGAATCTACCAAACCATGCCCTGGGAGACTGTTTTAACCCATATAATGACTTTCTGAGTTTGCAAACTTGGTTCTCCCTGTCACGATCTAAGTTACATCATGGTGGTAAGTCCATATATACTTCTTCTTCCAGGTCTCCATGTAAGAATGCATTCTTTTCATCAAACTGATGTAATGGCCAATCAAGATTTGCTGCTAGAGACAGAAGAACTCTGATAGTGTTAATCTTGGCAACTGGTGCAAAGGTCTCTTGGTAGTCTATCCCATATCTCTGTGTGTATCCATTCGCCACCAATCTGGCTTTATATCGTTCAACAGATCCATCTGCTTTGAGTTTCACAGTATAAATCCACATGCATCCCACTGTCTTCTTTCCATGAGGTAACGACACAAGTTCCCATGTGCCATTCTTCTGGAGAGCTTGCATTTCTTTATTCATGGCTTCTTTCTGTTTTGGATCTTCTAGTGCTTCAGTTACATTGTTGGGGACTAATATGTCTGCGAACAGCTTCATAAAGTCTGCCCGTGATTTTGATAATCTGTTGAGAGATATATAATTGCTGATCAGATATTTTCCTTTGGCATTAAGATCTGCTTCGTAGTGCACTGGAGGTTTGCCACAGTTCTTCCGTTTTGGAATCTGAAATGCAGGCTCTATGCCTTTTGAAAGAAAATTATCATGGGATATTTCATTAATGTTATCAGTTTCAAGACAAGATGTTACCTAAATGACGTCCTCGGCAGGTGATTGGTGTGGTACTAAAGCTGAAGGAGTCTCCGAAGTGGGCAAAATCTCATCAGTTTCCTCCTCCTGAGTTGGACAGCAAGGAGACAACAAAGCAGGCTGAGCCTGGCTTTCGGGGAGCTACCGGTCGCTTCCAAGCTATGACCGCTGGTTTTCTGGCTAAGTCATAAGCGGTGACCAATCGGTTTCAAGCAGCATCATTGGCGACCGGTCGCTTTCAGGCTGGAACAATTTCGGAGGAAAAAATCCTGAAATTTGAGAAGTGTTGGGGTCGCACTGCTCCTCCTGTGCAGTTGAAAAATATATGTTATTTTCCCATAATACAACATCCATCGAAGTATGGACTTTCTAACTAGGAGGATGATAACACCGGTACCCTTTCTGATGAGGTGCATAGCCAATGAAAACACACTTTTCAGCTCGGGGATCCAATTTGCTCCGTTGGTGATCATGTAAGTGGATAAATACAACACAACCGAAAATCCGGGGTTCTAGGTTTGGGGTGGGAGTTGTTTGTATATGGTGGTGAAGTGTTTAAACTGGTGTTTGGAAATTTAGGATACTAGAGGGAATCCGATTGATAATGTATGCTGTAGAGACGAAGGCTTCACCCCAAAAGGATCGTGGTATATTGGCACCAAAGAGAGAGGCACAAACGACTTCCAATAAGTGTCTGTTCTTTCTTTCAGCTACCTCATTCTGTTGGGGAGTGTAAGGGCATGAGCGTTGATGTATGATGCCATGATCTTGTAAGAACTGGTTAAGATCATGGTTGAGAAATTCTCCGCCATTGTCAGAACGAAAAACCTGAATTCTGGCATGAAACTGAGTCTCCACAATGTGATAAAACTATTAAAACCTTGAACTGACTTCCCCTTTAGTTTTGAGAAAGGAAACCCAAGTTATGCGTGTGCAATCATCTATAAAAGTGACAAACTATCGCGCCCTTACTGGAGTGGCTATTTTAGCAGGTCCCCAAACATCAGAATGAATAAAAGAAAATGGAACACGATGGCATTTAGACAATTTACACGTATCACACTGGAAGCTGGAAACATCAAGATTTAAAAAAAAAAAAATGATGGAAACAACCTCTTAAGATAACCGAATGAGTCATGCCGAAAAGTTTATGCCATAACCAAATTTTGTCTCTCTCCCCCTCAAAACGAGTTCCACTGGTTGTGAAAGCTTGACCAACCTTGACCTCACTATCCGATGCCCAATCCAAGTAATAGAGTTTGCCTTGCCGAGTACCACAACCAATTGTCTTTCCTGTGAGGATGTCCTGAAAAACACAATGATTCGGCCAAAATGTTACAGTACACCCCAAAGTAGTAGTAAGTTGGGCAACAGATAACAAGTTATGGTTCAAAGAAGGAACAAGTAATATAGAATCTAGATGTAGGGAAGTAGAGAGAGATAGAGAGCCCTCCCCAACCACAGGGGAAGGGGTACCATTAGCATTAAACACCACCAACGGAGTGGATGATTTGTGACTAATAAGTTGGCCAGGATCAAATGTCATGTGATTCGTAGCACCCGAGTCGATAATCCATGCGGATGTTTGAGAGGACGTCTGAAAAGGAGAACTTTTGGTGGTGGCAATAGAAGCATGAGTTCGGTAACCGGGGCAGCGGGATTGACTGCATGCTTCTGTGAGTTTGCAATAAGGAGGAGAATCGTAGATGTTCCTGACATCGCAACGGAAGTAAGATATGATATGAGAATGTGAGGAATTGTGTTTAGAGGAATTTGATTTGAGGAATTGGATGGATGAATTGGATTTGAGAGGTATGTGATAAAAGATTTTGATAAGACGACTTGAGGACTTTAGATTTGAAGGATTTGGATTTGAGGAAAAAAAATATGAGAATTTGACGTATGGTTTTGGATTTGAATATGAGAAATTTGCGATAAGGATTTAGAAACAACCTAGGATCGATTGCTCTGATACCATGCTAAAATATGAATACTTTTTTTGGTTATTTTATTCTTCTCCATAAAGAGGTATATACAAGAGTGTACATGACTGTTTTACAAGGAAAATGATACAGTAATCAATTAGGATAATATCTCTTAATTATACAAAGATTTGCCAACTAAATAAAATGGGAAAGTAAATCCCTTAATTAATCAAGGAAATAAATCTCTATAATTAATTAGAAGACTCACGTCAACACAGTAGAGTAAGTCTTTCCGGCACTTGAAATGATGGATCAACCTCAAACAATTGTGTACGACCTTCAAGAATCAGAACCTCAAGACTTGGCATACCTTTAAAGTTGGGCGTGCTGACAAGATTCAGAGAGTGACTGAGTTTGATGGTTTTCAAATTTGTAAAGGCTGTCAAATTGCAAAAGCATAGCAAAATTAGCTTCCCTGATTGAACAGTTTTTGTAGGTAAAGATCAAACGAGTAAAAGGATATGTTAAAGGATACCCCGTCCATTTAAGAATTGTGTAAGCTATTGGGAAGATCTTCAAGTCCATTGTAAATGCTCACATTACTAACCTTGAGGTATTTTAGTTTCACCATCTTTGAAAAGGATATAGCATTTGCATGCACCTGTACCCCTGGATCAGCTGGGTGCAGAACTATGCCTTCTATTGCCTCTGTTCCCTATTAACATGGAATAGTGAAGGTCATAATTAACGTAAAAAAGGGTTAGTAGAATACCTTGTTTTACCATATAACAACTCAAATTATTCTTGTGCATGTACTAATTAATCTCTTACAGTATTTTTGCTCAAGACATGATTGGCATCTTCATGAAACCACAACCTGCTGCACCGGCCAGGCTCATCAGGAAATTCCCAGAGTATAATTTGCCAACCCATTTCTTGGAGCGAATCATGCATCCAAAGCCTTCCACCCAAAATCCTTATGAGAGATCTCTCAATGAGGACTTCTTATAACAACTGCAGAAACATCACAAGCTTCTATTACTTGATCTTTGTCCTTCCTGTTAAAGAAACACGCAATGTCCAGGAACATTTTCTTGACCATCATAACTAATTTTTAATGCCTCAAAAATTTCCAGGTTGCACACTCCAAGTTTTCCCAACGCACTGTTCCATTCACTTAAACCTCTTCCATGCAAGAATGATCCGAAGACCTCAAGAGCTAATGGAAGACCTTTGACATAACTCACAATGCGATTAGACAAAAGAAGATAGTACTTTTCAGGGTAAACCTTTTTAAAAGCTTTCCAAGTAAACGGTTGAAGAGCATCTTCACTTTTTAGTCCCTTTACCTGAAATCTTCTCTCCAGTCCATGTTTGATCAACAAACGCTCATTTCTAGTTGTAATGAGAACTCTACTCCCAAAACCAAACCACTCATGATTTCCAGCCACACTTTCTAATTGTTCCAAATGATTAACATCAACAATGAGAAGAACCTTTTTCTGACATAAAACCCTCCTTATGATCATGGCTCCTTCATGAAAGTTTGATATATCATCCTTTTTCATCCATATCCCAGAAAGAAGTTGCTTTTGTAGGCTAACAAGACCACCTTTTTCAACAATATTTCTAACATTGCCAATAAAGATACTAAATTCAAATTCATTAGATATTCTCTCATGTACAACTCTAGCAATAGTTGTCTTACCAATACCGCCCACTCCCCATATCCCAACAAAGCGAACATCATCCACCCCTGCACCCAAGAGCAAGTTGATTGGTTTCAATCCTGAATCAATTCCAACTATTTGGTTCTCCACTGAACTAAACAGTAATTTTCTCCGTAACACTTAAGCAATATCTTTGACAAGCTTTGATTCATACCTACAACAAAAATTGTTCACATTATCAGTATAAACTAATGCAGATATACTTTTACTAGTTTTCAGTTTTCAAATGCAGATAAAGAAACAAAATGGAGATATGCTTTTACAGTGGGATCTGAAATCTGGTCAAAGTAGTTGATCAAGCCAAAGCTAAATAATTACACAATATCTATCCTACATGTACTTATTCGTTTTTATTACTGTAATGAGACTGAGTTTGGAACTGGTCATCTAATTTCTTATGTTCCATGTGAACCGTAGTATACATAGTAAAAAAGAAGAAGGAAATCAGCTATTGTTAAGTAATGCAATATTACAACTATATATTCATATTGATGATTCCAAAAAAGCCGTTCAAATATTTTTATTCTATAGCTGTTCCTCATCCATACATACATACATACATATATATATATATATATATATATATATATATATATCAGAAGAGATACCAGTCCTTTGAATAGAAAAAAGAAAGAGTAACGTACCAGTCCTTTGCATTCCACCCAGAGAGATTTGCTACTTTTTTTAAGGCAGCTCTCCACTTTCGTACCTTCTTTGCATCATCCACGAACCTCTCTTCATGTTTAATGAAGACTTCTGCAACAGTTCCTGTTTATTTTCGGACATCAGAAGGATCAACATCATAGAAAATTGGCAGCACTGTTTTTGTTTCTTCCATGCATTCAAAAATCTTTACAAGTTCATCCAGGCACCATGTTGATGACGCGTAATTTCGTGAAAGAACAATGAGCGTGAACCTTGACTCTTCAATTGCAGTCAAAAGCTGTGGAGAAATAATAGCCATCCCCTTTTGAAGTTCAAGATCCTCCCTGAAAGTTGTAATTCCTTGATGTTCCAATGCAGTGTATAAGTGGTCTGTAAAACCCTTGCGAGTGTCATCACCTCTAAAACTCAGAAAGACATCATATTTCCATTGAGAAGATGAAGAAGGGAAAGATGTAAAGGTTCTGTGTATGCTCATTGTCGCTGCTGGAACCTCCTCCTTAGTTTCTGGTTTGTGGAGATCGTTCCAAGGACTCACAATGAGAATAATCCCAGTAGCTTTCATCATTATCTTCAAGGCTTGGCACTGGCATGTGAACCAAATATAAATACTCATTATTCTAGAAAGAAAGAGTGGTATAAGTGTACAATGAGGTCATGATCACAAGTGTGAAAAAAGCAATGATTCGAAGCACTTCTTTTTACAGTATTTTGGAAACCCAAGGACTCAATCGTATGGATATGTAAAATACAGGATTTCCAATCCTAGCAGGAAAAGGAGGGAAACGGATACTCAATTTATGTTACCCGTAATATGGGGAAGTATCGACGTAATTTCAGAGTCATTCGGTCTGAATGCTACATGAAGAACATAAGCCAAAAGGAAAAAAGATCTCTGAGAGCTGTTTCCTGGATCTGAAAGAGTGTACTTTCATTCAACACGTGCAAAAAGGGGATCCTATCAACTTGTTCCGACCTAGGATAATAAGCTCATGAGCTTAGTCTTACTTCACCGTCGAGAAACGAAAGAAGACTTCCATCTCCAATAATGATAAGCGGCTCGTCTCGCCGTGACCTTCTCTTGAATTCTCAAAATTTCTGTCGCTCCACCCCCCCAGGGGCAGAAAACCCATTGCTGTCTTGGCTGTGCTAACTTTCTATTCACTCGTGGGATCCGGGCTGTCCGGGAGGGACCACCACGGCTCCTCTCTTCTCGAGAATCCATACATCCCTTATCAGTATATGGATGTTATTCCTTGATAATAACATGACGGTTGTTGGATAATGATTGAAGACGGTAAACATTTAGTACGTAGCAGCTGAAAATGCAATGCCAATACATCCCAACTGATATAATTTTTATCACACTCAATATGGTATCCACTCACATAATATGGTCTTGAAGAAACGAAAATTTCATCACAACAACCATCAATCAAATCATGGAGGTTTGAAACTATCATAGAAGACACATTGACACTCCTCTAGTGAATGTACAAGTATGTAAATATAGCTCCCAAGCTGAAAACCATTCACCGCCAACTTTATCTTTCTCCTTTTCATAATAAATAATACAACATATGTAATTTGTCCCCTGTCTCAATCAAATTCCTCGAGTTTGTAATTTTTTAATCTCTGTTGGTCGAAAAGACCCAAGAATCAACTGAACTTTTTAACTCCTAGAGTAAATGAAGGAAGAGGAAGAAGAAGAAAGAATTCAATTCAGAGAGAAATTATGATTTGTATTGATCACTCTGTATATTACAATTTACAATGCTTAGTAGTAACTAAATAGATGCTTCTATATCCTAGAGTTGACTAGAGTTGACTCAGCTATACTGTCCTAGATTTGAAAACCCAGCATACCAGATACAGAGTCAGTAGCTAGCATCTGCCAAACATATGTATACAGAAAATGTAAAAGAAATTAAAAATAGCTAAGCTAGGAGGAGGCTATTAGAATTTAGATAAATAATCAGTTGGAGCTTAACCTGGTTTCTCGGCGCGCAATTCGAAATGGATTCAATTGGTCGTCATCTCGTCTCGAGATGCACCACTGAAATAATATGGGCATTGTTTTTAGTCGCAGGTAGAAGCCTAGCCTGGTTCAGTGGAGTGGAGGGGCCTCCTCTCAATCTCAAGTTGATGCATCTTCTTCTTGCCGCCCAGAGCGTTGAATAATTGTTGGATCTTTTTTCGTTGACCCACTGTACGCAAATTTTGTGTTCTTCCACAAGAAATGATTTTTATTAGAAGGGATAACATCGAATTATGTATTTATTACAAACAAATAATGTGGACTTACAATCTTCAAAGAGAGCGACTTGTACTGTAACAAGTTAACAAGTGGGGAGGTTCTTGGAACCAACACATTTTGACACAACATTGGAAACGACACGTCTCTAATTACGGATTCACCCCACAACATTTGATGAATCGCACGTCACATGGACGAATTATGGGACCTACAATTTAATCAACCAAATTCTAATTATTTTCTTACTTGGTGGAATTTAATTCACCAAAATTTCCATGTCTACACTGAGAATACAAATCCAAACAAAGCTTAAAAGCCAAAGGCTATTTGAAACCACCATGATATTCACAATTCATTAAAAACCAAAGTATTCAAAAAGAAAATGCAATGCAACGATTTTTGCATTTAAAAGAAAGGGGAATTTATCCTTTGAAAACCCTTGCAAGTGTCATCACCTCTAAAACTCTGAAAGACATCATATTTCCATTGAGGATTTGAAGAAGGGAAAGATGTAAAGGTTCTGTGTATAGTTTCAAAATTTTCAATTGCTTGGCTTGAGATATGTTAATTTGTAGTGACTGATGATTGGATGCACCACTCAAATAATCTGGGATTGTTTTGTTTTTGGTGACAGGTAGAAAGTGTGGGAGCAAATATTTTCGTCTTCAATCACAACACGTCACGTGAAAAAGAAGATTATCTCTTTTAATCGAACCAATTTATTTGCCCAATTAATTAATAGGGATAATATCTTAATTATAGGATATTATCTTTATTTAATAAGGTAATATCATTAATTCAGATATTATCCTAATAAAGAAATATAATCATCATTAGGAGATTTGGATCCCCATCAAATCTCTAATGGACTCAAATCTCTACGAATTTGGGTACAGAATAAACTCCTTCTTAATATGAGTTTTATTCTCTACGAAACCCTTACTTCTGAGGCTCCTATAAATAAATAGCTTCATTCATCATTCAAAGTACATCTAAACCTACTTCTAAAACCCGAGAAAAATACCTGAAGCTCTCTCCCTCTCCACTCTCCATATTTTCTCCACATGGCTCCAACTGCCCGATTCACGCCATACATACATCTTCGTACCCTTTTGTTAGCTATTATTTTCCTACAAACACTCGAACTAATTTAGGCATTGGAGGGCCTTTGGCCAACACCCCCCTTTTGTTAGCCATTGTTTTCCTACAAACACTCGAACTAATTTAGGCATTGGAAGGTCTTTGGCCAACACCCCAGAGTATGTGATCTATTTACTCCAGTCTTTTTTACAGGAATCGAGGAAGAGAGAGAGAAGGATGATCAAAGGGCGAAAGAACTAGAAGGAAATATTCTCCCGCGAGATTATTTGCACAACCAGAAAGCATGGCCGGGTTCAATGGCGAGGTTCCTCTCAAGTCTCAACTTCTTGCCAAAATTGTTGGCGGGATTCTCACTTATCCATCATTACCAGGATTGCTAAACCGTTCGAGTATTTAACTCTGAGAGAAGTCACTCATAACTAAAATTTAACTGCATAAGAAGTCCAGTAAGATCGAGAGTTCAGAAGAGATGGGAAATATAGTGATCATGCCTATACTGTTACAGACAACTTACAAACATGCTACATTTGCATGGTTCATTTATCGGATAAGACCTTATCTGGAAAAGAAGTTCCTTTGATGGAAGTAATTTTAGGCTGCACCATACTCATTCAAGTCATGCAATAAACTTGTTTCCCACAGATAAACGGAGTATTTGACAATGGCACCTTTTACAGCTTCTGATTTGTCAAGCAAGATTTTATTAGAATCAGTGTTTGATTCCAACCAAATCTTTCTCATATAGGAAACGGACTCCACACCTCTTCAACTCCAAGCCAGGGCCTAGGGATTTAAATGAAAACTCAAGGTGACGACAGCTGTCTTGCCATGATGTACCAAAATATTCACCGGATACAAAGGACAGCCAAATGTGTTCCGACTCAATTTGGCCTAACTCTTCGCTGCAGCCAAAGAAAGGACAGCGGCCACCTATGCCCAAATTTCCAGGATTCACTTCACAACGAAGACCATGTGCGGTGCTATAGGTCCCATACTTCCATTTACCAAGCAGGTTAGGTGGGTGACGTCGACGAAGAACAAAAACAGCACACAAAGCATATCCCATCCACTTGTTCTTATACCAGTGGCGGGGGAGGTCCATGCTTACTACAGGTCCCTCATTGTGATAACTGAACCACTCAGAAATTTCACTGCCAGGAAATATAGCTTCAAATCTATTCCCTGCATAAGGGATTCCCTATACCATACAAATAGTAAAGTTAAACAATTGATATGTGTCTTATAAAATTCAAAAGATAAATATAGAATATAAGGGAAAACACGTGTGTGTGTGTGTGGGTCAAAGAGAGAGAACCTTTATGGATCTCCTTAACATTGCAAATGCCATAATTTTGCAGCCTTGATTGTCAACCACTTTGGAGCAATTAATAAAACTGAAGCATGATGACAGCCTTTCCTGTGAATAACTGCCTTCTGCCCCAACACTGAAGTCCAGTTTTTCTGAAAGGTCCGGCAATTTTTGAAGACTCTTACAACTGCCCAAATTCAAATTTTGAAGCTTGGACAGCTGTCTGATGCTTCTGGGAAGAGTAACAAAATTGTTTTTACTGAGATTTAGTGATACTAATGAGGATAAGCAGCCAAGATTTTCCAGGATTGTCACCTCCTGAAGATTACAGTCACTGAGATTCAGTAGTGTTAAACAATGCAAACCAGAATCAGTGTTTGGCAACAGCAAACCCAGTGACCTCGTCCTCTTTCTTGGCATCCATTTACATCCACAAAGTGATAACCCTTTAAGATTTTCCAGACGGGAAATGGAGGATGGTAGAGCACTTATGGCCGTACCACAAGCATCAAGCTCCTCCAAACAATCTATGTTTCCCAAGTTCTCTGGCAGCTTTCCAAGTTTTGAGCATCCACTGAGATTAAGACTTTTGAGGGACCTCAACTTGCAAATATTGCTTGTAAGACCATTGAGATGTCTGCAATCTCTTAGATTTAATAAAGTAAGGCCAGTCAGACATTCAACTGAAGTAGGTAATTCTTCTATAGCAGTCTTATCAAAAAAAAGTTCCGACAAGTGTTCCATAGGACTCCAAAATACTGGGATTTTCTTAATATTTGGACACCCAGAAAGAATAAGGACTTTAAGACTTTCTGTTTGCAAATCATCCGGAAGATGTCCAAGACTTCTGCAATCTTTAAGATTCAAGAATATAAGCCTTTTGAGCTCACCAATGGATTGGTGGATTTCCACCAAATTTGTACAACCTTCAAGAATTAATCTACGAAGATTTGGAGTAACTGTAAAATCTGGGGTCCTGGTCAGATTCTGGGAGTAGCTAACGTTGATGGATTTCAAATTGCCTAAGCACTGTTCAAAACGTAGAAACACAAACCTTTAGTATTTATCCAAATAAAATAAAATGTAGAACTTTTTGTCGGGTATCCATAATCTGACCTTTGTTCCCCTCCAAAGCTGTCCAATGCTGCTATGGCACAAGTTAAGCTCACAAAGTTCCTCAGGTTGAAATCCTTGTGGGAGAAATTTTGAAGGATATCCGCTCCATTCAAGAAATTTCAAGGCATTAGAAAGATATTCCGGGCCTTGGGTCATCTGCAGATTATGAATTTTGAGAAATCTAAGATTTTGCATGTTTGAGAAGGACTCCGAGTTCCAGCATGCCACTTTTAGTTTAGGCAAGTCTAAGGCTATACCTTCAACTGCATTTGTTCCCTGAAAACAAGAATTTAGAATAAGTTAACTGGACAGTACAATAACGTTTAGAAGTATGTCAAACGAAAGGATATTATCATGCTCCATCTTCCCTTTTTAACCACTTGCCTTATTATTGTTCAGTACATAAATGATGTCATCAAAAAGCCACAACCTGCTTCGCTTTCCAGGCTCGTCAACATACTCTCTGCGTACAAGTTGTTGTCCCATTTCTTGTATGAATCCATTCATCAACACTTTGTTATTTAAAATAGTTATGAGAGATTTCTCAATGAGAACTTGTATTCCAACCTTCGGATTAAAACCAAAATAATCTAGTATTTCTTCCACTCGCTCTTTGTCCATTCCTTTAAGGAAACAAGCAATATCTAGGAAAATTCTTTTCTCGTTGTTCTGTAATCCGTCATAACTTATTTTGAGTACATCAAAAACTTCTCTATGAGGAAGTTCCTTTAGTCTTTGCAATACACTTATCCACTCAGTCACATTTCTGCCCGTCAGAAAGGAACCCAAAACCACAAGTGCCAAGGGAATGCCTCTAGCATAGTTAACAACCAGTTTAGACAGATCCAGATAATCTTCTGGAGGTTTATGACTTTTGAAGGCGCCATAACTGAAAAGCTGAAGAGATTCATAGTCCTTTAATTCCCCAACTTCAAATATGTTCTCTACACCATGGTCTCTTAGCAATTTCTCATTTCTAGTCGTAATGATGACTCTGCTCCCCAAACCAAACCAATTTTGGTTTCCAGCCAATGATTCTAGTTGATTTAAATGATCCACATCGTCCAAAATGAGAAGAACCTTTCTATTACATAGACTGTTCCTTATCATTCTGGCTCCCTCAGCAACACTTAGAACATCTAGGTTAATTTGCATTAAAGCCTCAGAAAGAAGATTCTTTTGCAGTTGAAGTAGACCACCCTGTTCCTTAGTTGCCTCCCTAATATTGGGGACATAGGCGAAAATTTCAAATTCAGCCGAAATTTTTTGAAAAATTACTTCAGCGATAGTTGTCTTGCCTATACCACCCATCCCCCGTATCCCTATGAAGCGAACATCATTTGATTCTAAATCCAAGAGCACATGTATTTCATCTACTCTTGAATCAATTCCCACTAGGAAGCTATGAGAAAACACCTGTGGCAATGCATTCAGTACCACTTTAAGAATTTGACTGATAACTTCGGCTTCATACCTACAAAGAAGAAAATAAATGATACTCATCTCGCAACTTTGCACAGATCGCAATCAAGAAGAAGAAAGAAAATTTTGCTTTTGATAGGTTTTGTTCATTGTACATGAAATATGGTCCTACCAAAAAAATACATACATACATATACATGGTTGAAGCAGGGTTCAGAATTTTTCTAGTTAAGCCCGCTGCTTTAGATAGGTCACTACAACAACCCTAACAAGGAACTCTAAATGGAGTTCATTATG
This sequence comes from Prunus dulcis, assembly GCF_902201215.1. Taxonomy (NCBI): domain Eukaryota; kingdom Viridiplantae; phylum Streptophyta; class Magnoliopsida; order Rosales; family Rosaceae; genus Prunus; species Prunus dulcis. The sequence continues at coordinate 374,287 of NC_047657.1, read as the reverse complement.
TCTTTTAATACACAAGAGAAATCATGGTTCTACCCTTCATTAAATTTTGAAACAGACATTAAACTCAATGAGCTAGCATCCCAAATTTCAGATGGCAGAGGAGAAGGCTATCACAGAAACTGGAAACAAAATTCATGTGTATCTAGAAACTTGCGTATACATCCTAGAATGTTGATACCAAATTTTTTTAGCAACCAGAATTTGCTTTTATTTTCTACTGGATGTGATGAGGCACTACTAGTTCTAAGGACAAAAAAATTCACCAATACAACTAGAAAAAGGGCAAATACACACCGATTTCTCATCGCAAATCCGGAGAGGTTGGCTACTTGATAAAGAGCATCCCTCCAACGAAGCACCTTCTCTCTATTGTCTCTGAAAACTTGTTCGTGCTCAGCAAATGCCTTCCCGAAAGTCCCCGTCTGTTTTCGTACCTCAGATGGCTCCACACCATAGAAAACTGGGAGAACTCTCTGTCTCATCCCATTCATGCACTCGACAATCTTCGATAGCTCATCCAAGCACCACTTTGAATTGGCATAATTACTTGAAAGAATGACGATTGAAATTCGTGATTGTTCAATTGCCTCGTAGACTACTTGGAAAATGTTGTCTCCCCGCGCAATTTCATCATCTCTATATACGATCACACTTCTCTGAAGGAGAGCATGATATAGATGGGCTGCGAAAGTTTTCCGGGTATCTTGGCCTCTGAAACTGAGGAACACGTCGTATTTCCATGTACGGCCGTTCAAGGAAGAAGAGGGAGAAGTATATGGATAGGGGGCCGTTTGGGCGGCCATGGAAACCAACGGAAATCTTCTTTCTGGCCTGCTTTATGTAAACCCAGGCAAATGGAGAGTGTTTTTTATGTAGAACAGCCCGTAGGTTTAGAGTAAACAACCCTTAAGGTTAGAGTAAACGCTTGAGCAATAGAACAAAGAAGAAATAAGGGATCGAGGAGAAGAATTAGAGATCGAAGAGACGAAGGGAAAGGGAAGGAATAAGGGAGTTTAAAGTAAGGAAATTTATCATTAATCAAGTCTGCCTTAAAAGATTACAAACAACTCTATTTACAGAGGTAAACCCCTTCTTAATCTAAGAAAAGGAAAAGTAAACTTTAAGAAATAGGAAAGCAAATTAACTAATAAGAGATCCTTTTAACAAGAAGGAATCTTTAAGAATTAGGAAAACAAATTAAACTAATAAGAGATAGGAAAACTAATCCAAGTAGAATTAGGAAAACTAATAATATGCATTCTGCATCATTCTCCCCCATTGAAAAAGAACTCGACACCGGCGAGTAAACCAAGATTAAGGATGACGACGATGTTTGTAAGTATGGATGATGGGAGGACGGGAGGCAGCCAAATCAAGACCATGAAGAGAATCCTGATAATTGTGTAGAAGAGTGGAATCCAACTGGCGAAATTCAACTTCTGTAATCCAAGTATTCGCAGTAGCAAGCCTTCCAACCCAATGAACCAGAGAGCGGGTAGAATCTCCAGGAGACGAGGCCAAAACTTCATGATCTGAGATGTCCTCAATTTGATATGTAGGGTCAGAACTAGGAGAGGGACTACGCAGCATCGGAGGAGGAATGAAACCAGGAATAAGGTCAATGGCAAGCTGAATCTCTCTTGTTGGAGGTAGTTCATCTGGTAAGTCATCAGGTATGATATTAGAGAATTCAGGGAGGAACTGATGTATGGGTTTGGCAAGTGGTGTGGGGTTGCTGTCAGATTCCGATTTAAGCAATAGAGCAAAGGACACACCAGTGTCTTGCAAGTCGTGTGCAAAGTCTATAGATGATAAACTACTCAATCGATGCTCCGAAGCCTTCTCTCTAAGTAACAGAGTTGGTTGAACATCCTTAGTTGGTTTGACGGCAGGATTGGAAGGTGTTAGCGTTATGTTCTTTCCCTCATGTTGAAAAGTATATGTGTTCTCTCTACCGCAACTTCTCACACAGTGGTCGTAAAGCCATGGTCGGCCTAGTAGCACATGTGCGACACTCATGGGTAGGATATCACAATAAAGTCGCTCATGACAGGGACCCAATTGAAGAGGAACAAGACATCTTTCGGTAACAGGTAACTTGGTGTTATCTACCCAGCAAACATGAAAAGGATGGGGATGGGGCTCGGCCTGAAGGTGAAGGCGGTCGACAGCAGCTTTAGAGATAACATTCAGTGTACTTCCCCCATCAATAACTAGTTGGCATCTATTGGTACCGCAAGGGACATAGGTTTGAAAAATACTTGTGCGTTTCCATGAATCAGGAGGTGGAGGTGTAGATGTTGAATAAATACAACGCATGACACTCACTTGGTGAAATGCCTCCTCACAGCAATTATCAAGTTCTGGATCATAAATAGGTTCAAGGGGCTCCACATACACGTCCACACAAGAGTCCTCATTGAGGGAGCTAATGGTTAAAGTTCGGTGTGGACAACGGGAGGCGATGTGACCCTTAGCATGGCAACGATAGCATTCGATGTGAGCAGCTGTGTATGGGGCTGGTCCTTTTTCTGTTGTGGGTACCGTAGGAGCAGGTGGACCGGCAACGCCATATGTGGAGCTAGGAGAACTACGATTTGGAGTAGGAGTGGAAGAGAGCCCGGAATACCCAGTATATCTACGTTGTGGGCCCAAAAAAGTTTCAGCTTCCAGTGCATGGCAATATGCATCTTCCAAGATATGCGGACGGAATCGACGAACTTCACGCTTGATATCGTCACGAAGACCATGGATAAAGCGAGACATAGTGATGTCGGGTTCTTCACGAATCCCTGCACGTATCTTGTGTTCAATAAAACGAGCGTGGAATTCAGTAACAGTCAAACTTCCTTGTGAAAGGGTCCATAATTGATCATACAATTGATGGCGATAAAAGGTGGGAAGATATTGTTCGCGAAGCTTTAATTTCATCTCGTCCCATAGAGTCACAGGCGGCTGTCCAAATTGATATAGTTGCTCCTCCACCGAATTCCAATATTGTCTAGCGGCTCCCTGTAGCGTCATCTTACCAATGCGAAGTTTATGAGCATCTGTCAAGTTGTACCAGGCAAAATAATCTTCCATGGCTTGAACCCAGTCAAGAAACATCGTAGGATCCCCACGACCATCAAAAGTAGGAGCGGTAGGCTTGATGTGGCAGATGACATCATTGTCAAATTGGCGAGGGGGATGAGTGCCTTGATCATGTGGAACTGTAGAAGGGCCCGTTGTGTGTTGGGTATAATGGGGCGGTGGGCAGAGACCCAAAAGAAAAAGGGGGCTCCAATTGAGCCTTGGGATCGTCAAGCGGGAGCCCAGTGGAGCTATGAGGCATGCCGTATGGCACGGCCTTGAGTTTTTGATCCATTGGTGGATTGGGCAGAAGGCCACTTTGTGGTGTTGGGGTAGAGGAACTCGAGAGCAATGCGGAGGTAGAAGAAGGTTCAGCATGTCTAGCCCGAAAGTGATTGATAAGCAACTGAACGGAGTCTTGGAGTTTGGTGATGGCCAGGTCCGTCTTCGCACGATGTGTGGGAGCCTGTACCAACTCGTCTTTGAGGTCAACGCTGAGGTTGGAGAGTTGGGTTTCCATGCCAGTGATATCGTCAGAAACTTTGTCTTGGAACGCATGAAATTGTTCTACAAGGCTGGCCACGGTTTGGGGAGCCATGGGAGAGAGCAAACACAAACAAAAGCAAGGGAAGGCTCTGATTACCAATTGATGTAGAACAGCCCGTAGGTTTAGAGTAAACAACCCTTAAGGTTAAAGTAAACGCTTGAGCAATAGAACAAAGAAGAAATAAGGGATCGAGGAGAAGAATTAGAGATCGAAGAGACGAAGGGAAAGGGAAGGAATCAGAGAGTTTAAAGTAAGGAAATTTATCATTAATCAAATCTGCCTTAAAAGATTACAAACAACTCTATTTATAGAGGTAAAACCCTTTTTTATCTAGGAAAAGGAAAAGTAAACTTTAAGAAATAGGAAAGCAAATTAACTAATAAGAGATCCTTTTAACAAGAAGGAATCTTTAAGAATTAGGAAAACAAATTAAACTAATAAGAGATAGGAAAACTAATCCAAGTAGAATTAGGAAAACTAATAATATGCATTCTGCATCAGCTTTTGCTTTTGCAAGTCTAGCTATAAGCTCTATGAATAGTACAAAGGCAGCGGCTATACAACTTTCCGATACGCAGCAGCATATCTCATCCGTGCAAATACTTTTATAAGAGGAACCAACGACAGCCGCAAATTCAATTATCCCGTTTTTAGGAATTTTTTAGTCGATGTGCAATTTTGAAATGCTAAAAACTCCTGTAGATTGAACATCTAAGGTTTTTTATTTAGATTGACCTTAGGTCTCTTCATACATTTATATTATATATAAAAAATTGTTTTATGTAAAAATATTGACTAAGTATGAAAAATAGTTTTTTAGAATAATCATTTTCTGGCTACTTTTATTCCTTCCGCATCAAATAAGAAAACGTGATTTTATGAGATTTTATTATGAAGTATATATTGACTTAATGAGCCATCATTTTTAGCCTAAATCGTATTTTGCACTAAAATTAATTTTTCATATTTTGATTTGTTGAGAATTTGATTTTCTAGTATTTTTAAGGAATGAGAGACTTTGGAAAATGCCAAAGGAGAGAGAAATTTTTTAAAAGAAGCTAAAATGGACAAAATTGCCCTTATTTATTTTTGAATTTTACATTTACATGTCTTTAGTTTGAAAATTGAGAAGTTTTTGTCTTTTTTAAAAAAAATTTGGCTTTTTCCAAAAGTGAAAGTTTTTTTATAGTTAAAACCTAAATTTACTTTATTTTATTAATACTGTAAACTTAGGTAAATGGAGTAATATAAAAATAAATTAAAATAAAAGGACAAAGACATTTACTTAAATGCTGAAAATGGAAATAAGGTAATCTATACGCCTAAAGTGCACCACTACCAGCTAAGCAAATGAGCAATTTAAAGCACCTGCAAATAGTTTTTCCAATGAGGTGAAGTGCGATTATACCTCCTTACGCCTTAATAGACCTGCCACTACCCCGACCCCACGTCCCTTCGACCAAAAAAAAAGAACAAAAAAATCCCCACAACAATAATAGATCTTGAACAGTTACAGGCGCAAAGCCTTGTGCATCAACAGTTGTTTCATATCACCAACGGGGAGTCATTCTATAGTGAAGGCCTTATATATGGCCGAGGTCTTTTTTTTTAAACCATTTGATCAAGCTAACCAATCTAACGGCTACTAATTTAATTCAACGGTTTAGAGATAGGGTCTTGCCTAAAGATCACTATAGAATTCTTGCACAAATGGAATGTTAGTTGGATTGGCCCTAGTCTCTCTCCTTTCTCCCCCATCCACCTCTAGCCCCTAGCGCCCCGCCCAAGTTCCAACCCAACTTCCAGTATACGCCATCCCCAACCCACTCTCTCCCCCTCACACACACAGCACCAAATCCCATACCCAGACTGTAAGAATTGGGTTAAGTTGAAGCCATGACTGCTGCTGCTGATGAGCATGGGATGACAGGGCAGCAACTAAGCAAAACAAAAGAAAGGAGCCTCCTCCTACTCCAGTTTTTTCCTTATGTTTCTTGAATTTTAAAATACAAGGCACCGGTGCAGCCACTGTACCAAAAAAAAAAAAAAAAAAGGAGACGGTGAAAATTAGAAGTGAGGGATCCGAAACTTATTGGCCAAGCTGGCCAAGATACTCCCCAATCTACCACTTCCACTAGGTCCTTCTCCATCAATGTTGCTACTGGACTGGGTCACTATTTGGTTGAACTCTTCTGCATCTTGCTCGTATACCAAACGGGCGCTACACCTCTTCACCAAGCAGGAGCCTGAGCTTTTGAAAGAAAATAGTAACTGATTGCAATTGCTGTTTTGCCACTCTGTACCAAAGCTTATATCACGAGACACATAGAATAGCCAAACATGATCTGACTTGGGCTGGACATCAGTTGATAATAGAGGTGCAGGGTACTGTTCTTTTCCGTTGACTTCCAAAACACAAGAAAGATCCCACCCACTGCCGAAAACTTGAAAAACAGCGCACAGAGCATATCCCATCCACTTAGTATCACGCCAATGCGGCGTTAGCTCAACAGTTGTTGAAGATCCCATTCTTTGATGAGGGAACCACCAAGGAATTTCACTTCCAGGAATTACAATTTCATATCTATCTCCTGCAGCATAAGAGACTCTCTGTACAGGAGAAACTGTGATGTTAAATAATATGAGAGAGAGAGAGAGAGAGAGAGAGAGAGAGAGAGAGAGCACCTTAAGGTATCTTTGGAGCATGGTACATGTTACATGATCGTAGCTTTCTTTCTTAACCATTCCAAAGCAATTGATGAAATTGAAACCTGACGAATTCACTCTGTCCAAATTCGATGGAGATTGCAGCAATTCTAGTGAAGTACAACCATCTGCAGTTACTTCTAAATTTACTTCTGATGAAAGGACTGGAAGGTGTCGAAGCCTCTTGCAACGACTCAAGTATAAATTCTCAAGGTTAGAAAGTTGGCCAATGCTTGTAGGAAGACTAAGAAAATTGTTTCCACTTAAGTTCAATGATACTAAAGAGGGCAAGCAACCAATATCACTGGGGATTGCTCCTTCCAAAAGATTTCCATCACTTAAATCTAATTCTTTTAAAGAAAGGAGTCCTGATAAAGGAGGCAAGAATGGCCTCATAGGCTGAAGGCTCTTCATTGGAAATATTTGAAAAAGAAGGGACATATACCATGATTGCTGTGATAGCCCTTTGGGTCCACGAAAAAAAAATGATTCAAGGTTTCCCAGAAGGCCAAAGGAAGACGGCCATTCTTCAGCAGTTCCACCCATTCCCCGTTTCCTTTTAGAGCTTGTTGCCATTTTGGCAAGTTTTGGGCACCCAGAAACATTAAGAAATTTAAGAGACTGCAACTTGCCAATCGTACTCGGAAGACAATTCAGATTGATGCAATCTCTCAAATCCAATGAAGAAAGGCTAGTCAAATGTTCAATTGATGAAGGTATACTTTCAATAGCAGTCCCATCTAAAGAAAGCTTCCATAAATGCTCCATAGGTTCCACAAAATTAGAAATCTTTTTAACACTAGAACAACCAGAAAGAACAAGAACTTCAAGGTATTCCATTTCAATCTCATCTGGAAGAAGCTCAAGACTTTTGCAATCTTTAAGATTCAAGAAAGTAAGCTTTTTTAGAACTCCTACGGAAAAGTGAATCTCAACTAGACTTTCACATCCCTCAAGATCTAATCTCTCGAGATTTTGGAACCCTTCGAAATCTGGGGTTTTAGTCAAACTTTTTGAATGACTAAGTTTGATGACTTTCAACTTGTCAAAATTCTGTAAAAGTTATAAGAAGCGTAAAATAATTAAATTCAGAACAAATATATGTTTACTCAGAGAAAATAAATAGATTATGTTGTAGTTATAGACCTATACCTTTGTTCCAGTCCAAAGTTGTTCAATGCTACTATGACACATGTTGAGTTCAACAAGATTACCCGGTTCGAAATCTAGAGGGAGAGAATTTAAAGGGAAACCTTTCCACTTCAGAAATCTCAATGAATTAGGAAGACATCTGAGATAATTCGGAAGGTGCACATTATGAAGTTTGAGCAATCTAAGATTAATCATCTTAGAAAAAGCTTCAGGATGGCATTGTACCACTTTAGATTCCAATTTCTCTAGGACAATACCTTCAACTGCTGCTGTCCCCTAATAGCCAAGAATGAAGAACAAGTGAGTTGGCATAATAGTAAAAAAAAAAAAACAGAATAAATTATCCAAACATTATAAGGAAAAACAGAGTAGATAAATCCGTACTGTTTTATAGTCCCTTTTTTGCTAGATTCATTATGTATCCATGTAAGGACATACCGTATTTTTGCTCAAAACATGAAAAATGTCCCCAGAAAGCCACAGCCTGCTATGTTCACCAGGCTCTTGAGATGGCTGACGAATAATTGCTCGACCCAATTCTTGTAACAAATCATGCATCCACACCATGTTATCTGAAATTGTTATTAGTGACCTCTTCACAAGGACATCTATGTCAATATCTGGATGAAAGCCACAACCCTTTAGTATTTCAACTACTCGATCTTTGTATTTTCCTTTAAAGAAACATGCAATATCAAGGAAAACATCTTTCCCATATTTATCTAATCCCTCGTAACCTACTTTAAGTGGATTCATAATTTCTCGATTTAAATCATCCTCCATTTTACACAATTGACTGCTTAATGCATCTTCACCTCTTTCATGCACAAGAGATCCCCAGACTTCAAGAGCTAATGGATGGCCATTGGCACAATTCACATAACGTTTAGACAGATCCATATGAATTGCTAGCGGATAATCTGTTTTAAAGGCTCTCAAGCTAAAAAGTTTAAGAGCATCATCGTCATTTAGCCCCTGCATCTCATATCTTCTTTCTACACCATGTAAAATTAGCACTTGTTCATTTGTAGTTGTAATAATGATTCTACTCCCTTGACCAAACCAAGTTGGGCTTCCACACAACTTTTTTAACTGACTCTGATCGTTCACATCATCAAGAATGAAAAGAACCTTTCTTCCCCTGAAGAAATGTCTCATTCTGGCTTCTTCATCATTGTTCCAGTCTTCTCTATTTCGATGCACGGGGTTATTGGAAAGCTTTCTCTGTAGATCGTCTAGACCATGTGCTTTAGAAACTTCTCTAACTCTTTCGCAAAAGCTTTTGACTTCAAATTTATGAAGAATCCTCTCATAAGCTTTTCTGGCAATGGTTGTCTTACCTATCCCACTCATCCCCCATATCCCTATAAAGTGAACATCCATTGACTCTGTATCTAAAAGCAAATCTAGTTCCTCCAATTTTGAATCAATTCCAACCAGTTTTTCTGCTGGCTCCAATGATGTAGGGCCTACTTCAATCCGTACCTTTTCAACAATTTCTTTGATGAGATGTGGTTGATATCTACAAGAAGAAAAGACAAGTTTCAAGGCATGACATAAATTTCTGGCATTTTTCCACCTGCAATTCCTGACAAGAAGAAAAAACAATAAAGTACACACACACACACTCTCTTATTCATTTTTCCACCTGCAATTCTAGTACCAAGTGGTCACTATCCGTATGCATTTAATAAAAGGGTGATTTGGTATTGGACCAACAATAGGGGAGGGTTTATGAGAATGGGGGACTAGACCTAAAAGAGAAGGATATTCTTTCAGTTTCCTTTATCCCCATTATAGTTATTTTTATGAATGCTTTTCACGAAATCTCCGAAACATTTTTGTAAAACGTTTCTCATGCATCAGGTTTTATCCGAGGAGCAATTAGTAATAGTAACTCTTGAGTTTTTACTCAAATTTCCATAAAAATAAGCTTGTGGAAAACTACTTGACTTGGGAAGTAAGAAATAAGGGTCAATTTGTTCATTCGTAAAAAGTTTTGAATTGAGGGAAAAAAGAAGTAATACCAACCTATCCTTTGAAGTCCACCCTTTGATTTTTGCCACTATTGTTAAAGCAACTCTCCATCGTTCCAGCATCTCTTCTTCATCCTTGAACCTTTGCTCAAGTACAGTGAAAGCTTTCCCGAAATCCCCCAATCGCTTCCCAACATCGGAGGGCTCCACAGAGTAAAAAATTGGTAGAACTGCACCTCTCTTTTCCATGCATTTAAGAATCTCCAAAAGTTCATTCATACACCATTTTGAAGAAGCGTAATTTGGAGAGATCACAACGATTGCAAGTCTCGACTGTTCAATCGCTGTGAAGAGTTCAGAAACCCGTCTTCCTTTTTGAAGTTCTTCTTCATCCAAGAAAGTTTTTGTAATTCCTTGCTCTAGCAATCTTTCATGTAAAAACGCTGTAAAATTGTTGCGTGTTTCACCGCTAAAACTCAAAAATACATCATATTTCCACCGAGCAACAGATGAACTCGATGACATTGGCTTGGACTTGGAGACTAACTTTGTGCCAAATTCAATTGGAGATGGTATGAAAGGAATATGAAACTAACTTCACAAGCAATCTGTTGGAACAATGCAACTAAGCAATTTGGTAAGTTTTTCAACCTATTTCGGTATCAATATAATTTTCCCAGAAAGGAAAGAAAAAAAAAAAAACATGACTTCATAATATTTAGCTGTCTCTATTCCCTTCAGCTTTTCCCAATTGATATTGAAGGAGAAAATTAAACATCAACATAACTCAGTCAGAAACAGCAGATAAGATGAAAAATGGGAAAAATACCAAAACACTTTATCCCCAAATTTGTAACAAGTCACGAGACAACTACCTATAAGAAAAATTATGAGTGAGTTTGACGCCTAACCTGGGGGTGTATGTAGAAAACAAGAACTCACAGCTGACGGGAGAGAGAGGGCGTGAATCGCCTGCCAACGGGTCGAAGATGGAGCGGATCAGCTTATATCCGATCCGATCCGATAATCCGATGGATCCTTCAAAAGCAGATCCATAACCAATCCGATAATCTGACCCGACCAAAATTTAAGCTGATATGAAAACGAAAAAAGAACTCAAAACCGCAACCCTGCCAAACCAAATAGGAGAAGACGGAGAAGAAAAGTAAAATGAGAGAGAAGCAAAGCAGAAAAGGAAAATGAGAGAGAATCAGAGAGAAGAAGCGATAGAAAAGAAGGGAATGAGAGAGGAGAAGAAAAAAAAAAAAAAAAGACGTGTCTCAGTGAGTGAGAGAGAGAGGAAGAAAACATGAAAGCAGAGAGGAGAAAGAAGAGACATCAGCCATGGGGGAGAAACTCAGAATGAGAAAAAACAGAGTAACAAAGAGAATATAAAAGGAAAGAAATTGGTAGGAGAAAAGAGAGAGTGATTCACGCGTGAAAGGAAGCAACAAGAACAAGGAAAAGAGAAGGGAAGGAAAGAATTGGAAGGAGAAAAGAGGGAGTGATTCACCCGTGAAAGGAAGCAACAAGACAGGGCCGGCCCTGGGGAATCTGAGGCCCTGTACAAAAATCTAATGGGGGTGTATTGAATTCATTACTTTTTTTAAGTAAGTGACTTTCATAGAGATGACAAATTCTTAAATACTTTTATAGAGTTGATAAAAGTCACTAGTAAATTGACAAGACTTTTGCTCTTAACAATTAGCCTTAAAAGTATAGAAAAGTCATTCATTTAATAAGTTTTTAAAAAGTCATTAACTTTTTGGATACCACCAAACTTTTAAATACTTTTAAAAAGTCATAACTGAATACAACCAAACTTTTAAATACTTTTAAAAAGTCACAATTGAATACCACTAGACTTTTATATACTTTTAAAAGTCTAAATTGAATACCTCCAGACTTTTAAACTCTATGAAAGTCATTAAAAGTTTGAATTGAATACACCCCCTAAAATATGCCCTTAAATTAAGGGGAGTGTTTCCAATTCATACTTATAATGACTTTTTTTAAGTGAGTGATTTCCATAGAGATGACAAATTCTTAAATACTTTCATAGAGTTGATAAAAGTCACTAGTAAATTGGCAAGACTTTTGCTCTTAACAATTAGCCTTAAAAGTATAGAAAAGTCGTTCATTTAATAAGCTTTTTAAAAGTCATTAACTTTTTTGATACTACCAAACTTTTAAATACTTTTTAAAAGTCATAACTGAATACCACCAAACTTTTAAATACTTTTAAAAAGTCACAATTGAATACCACTAGACTTTTATATACTCGTTAAAAGTCTAAATTGAATACCTCTAGACTTTTAAACTCTATGAAAGTCATTAGAACTTTGAATTGAATACACCCCCCTAAGTAATCACTAAAATTATAATTTTTATCGACTAATTAATTTTATAGCATTCATTGTTTTACAACATGAGCCTTCCCATTTGTTATTGTTTGATGATAATAATTTGAGGAAAAATGTCATCATGTTCATCCATATGAAATTTGCAGTTAGTTTCTCTTACATGAAACTTTTCTAAAAGTAAATCTGCCATTTTTGCATCATAAATTTTCAACTCATTTTCATTTTCTGCTTATTCTTCCAAACGAATTTGTTTGGAAAATCTCCAAACAAATTTCATGTTTAAACGAGGTAATCCATTACAGAACTCACGTTCTCACTGCAAAACAGATTAAGACCTGTTTACACCATAGTGAACCGAGCATACCCAGCATCAAAGCGACTAGCACCAAGGCAGCCACGCCTTCTTCCCTGCCGAAGGAAGACAACTTCCGAGGTGCCAGACACCTGCCGAAGCTCCTAAATGCCAAACCTAATCTCCAGGACACGTGTCGCCACCACGACGACTAGCACAAAGTCTCACATTGAAACTTTGTGCAAACATCCTACTTTCACCTCCCTATAAATAGAGAACAGTACCCAAGTAAAAAGGGTAACTACTTTCTCACTTTTACTGTTACTCTGCCAAAGTTACCACTTATAGCTAACTTAGGCATTGGAGAGCCTTCGGCCGGCACCACACCGGTGTTCGAAGCTTAACGATTGCTTCTACCATTTTGTCTTCTGCAGGACTCCCACCAGCCTATTTAACCAAGGGCCTCAGCCCTCTTCCCTGCTGAATACTCCACATATCTCATTACTAAGTTGGACCCAATTTTGACCTGGCCATTTTGAGCATCAACAGTTTGGCGCTGTCTGTGGGAAGCATTCGGCACTAGAATCC